>NW_027107227.1:29916-34252 GCF_000696795.3 Halyomorpha halys
TCAGGTCGAAACGTCGGCATAAAATAAATAAATATGGTTTTGTTTATTTATGTTGTTCTTTGCTGACCGCACCCCCCGACAAACTTCTTCAAGCAGAAAATAAAGTTTTAGTTATCAATAATATTGATAATAAAGATATAAGAAATGATATTCATAATATTTCTCAAAGAAAAAGAATCAAACAGTAAAGTAAAAGAAGTGTCACACTAGGACACGTTAAGAAGTTATCTCAAAGAACTGTTTATGGCAATACAATTATTCAACTTATGTAAAAGTTAAAATAATGTAAGGGTCATTGCTGTTGTTGTTGGTTGGGGCTTTAAGGCGTAAAACCCGGAGGTCTTCAACACCCAATAAGCGTCATTGTTTAAAAGCTCAGAAATATGGCAATACTACTTCCAATATAAGATAGGATTAATATTTTCAATATTAATGAGATTATCATCAAACAGGATTTAGAACATTTTAATACAATTTAGTAGATTAGAACAATTATTTGAGTTAAACATGTTTATAGAATAGGAAATAGAAGAAGTAGTTATTGGTTGAGTTGAGATCAAAATAGATAAAAGGTTTGTAATACAAAATAGATAACTAACAATCTAAAAGTAAGAATTTGGAGAAATAAAGCTAGGGCTTCAATAATAAATTTATATTTGTAGTGGCAGCTCCCAATAAGCCAGGTGTAACACTACTGGAAATTCTAATGAAACAGATACAACAGATACTAGGTATCCTCATAATTTTGGTTTGTTGGGGATCCAATAGAAAATGAGAACATAGTGGATAAGAACATTTAACTGTAAATCATAAACACAATCTGGTAGACCCAGAGATATAAGCCATAATTGAAGAGGTATGAGGATAAGAAAACTTGAGAAATGGAGGAAACATAAGGAAAGTTTGCAAATTATTGTGTAGGTAAGTTTGTTTTGAAACCTAAGTGAGGAAAGTGGTTGGTATAACCAGCAGTCATAGATCATGATGAAAAAAAAAAAAATAAATAATAGTTTTCAGCTTTCCTAAATATTTTTATGGTGTATCATAACTTCTTTCTGTCCATAATTTATAATCTCATTAACTGTCAATGATGCTGACTGGTTCTTTATTTCTTGATCCAAACTAACTGGTTCTATGTTTCTAGTTCTATTTTCTGGTTCTAAATCTTAATAATTTTACTTTAATCACTTCAGGTAGAGGAAGTATAGCAGCAAAGTAAAAGTTTTAGTTATCTCACTAATCTACACTTTTGGGCTCTTTCACATCAAATAAAAGATTTTTTTTAAAAATATACAGTATTTGTTTTTGCAATCATTATTGCTATTTATAATCTCTATTCTTCTCCAGTTTTTGTGATGAAATTTTACAAATATTTAGTAGCTCATTTAGTCATGAGGAACCTTAACAATTAGTAAGTAACTGACAAACATGTTGTACCAGAGTGAAATACATAAATTACACTTTTTCAAATAGTTTAATTGAAATCTAATAAATAACAGAATAGTTAGAAAAAATATGCTTACCCCTTTCTTACCACTGAGCTAGCAGGTATAGAAAAGTTGGCACAACATCTGTACCAGTGACCGCCAAGCATTCGTCTTTTTTACTTGGAACTAACAGTCTACCTTGTTACAGCCACAACATAAAGTATTGTAATTATTAAATTATTTTAATTTTTCCATTTTATTAAAAAACAATATGGAATATTATTCTGTTTTTTTTTTTCTGATCCAATTTGTGGGGATGATAATGTTTTAATATCATCTGAGACACTAACACTGTTCAGGGAAAATTACTCATTAAATCTTGACATTTTTCTTGTTTATTGTAATTGTGAAAAGCTTAAATATATTATCTAATGTGTGTTTTAATTTTTTTTCCTTAATGTTAAGCTGTTTTCCTATTCTGGGGATTATTAATTCTTAATTGAGAAATGGTGAAAAAAATCTGGTTCTTCCAATCCTGATTTTGTTTCACATTAAGAGAGACTGAGGAATATCGGAGAACACTACCATAGGAGCAACAAATGCTGATGTGCATACTGTAGCAAAAAAAACTAGCATCTAAAAATATCTGGAATAAAATGTAGTGAGTGAAATGTTGCCTTATGCTTAGGATGTTTTGAACTTTTTCATACAGATGAAGGTTTATAGCAAGTAGTAGTATTAGTTCATTTTTTTTTTCAATCGACATTTTAATTTTGGTAAACTGTTTTATATAAATGTTGTGATTTTTTCTTTGTAAATAGTTGTATATTTGTAAGTTATTGTATGGTAGTGTAGTAACATATACTAATTAAAACTATAATTAAATTATAACTTCTACACTACTATAAAAGTTGTATAACAGTTGTTATTTAATTTGAATATATACTTAAGTTGTAATTCAATTTCAATAAATACTTTATATAATTTTAATCTAGACTTTACTTTCATTCAATTTCGTTTTATTTAAGTTCAAGTATGTTCAAAAAGTATTAGAATTATAAATAAATAAGTTTTTATATACCAGCCTATCATTTCCTGAAAAAAAAATACATATTTCACAAAAAACACTGGAAATTACTATTAAACTTCAAAAAGAATAAATGAAATGTTGATGTTCAAAATAGTATAACTCCAAATTGTAAAACTTTTCAGGGTACACAAAAATGTGTCTTGTGACTCATGAGATCTCATTCTGGTATGTAATCATATCAGCTAAGACATTTATTGTGTCCTCTGACATTTTGAAAATTAACACCTCATGTATACTTGTAAAAAAATCAGCGCTACTCAATAATCTTGCCCTGTAAAGAGTTAATAGATATAGTTTTGGTGATATAGCCAGTTAAAATTTAATCATTGGATAAATAATATCTGGATGTGTTAAAATAAAATAAATATATGAAACCACATTAAAGATAATCCAGGGTTAGCAGCAGAAACAGCATTAATTTAGGAGAAATAGATAGAGGAGGAAATAAGTTTGAACAAATAGAGAAATTTAAGTATTTCAAGTAAAGGTTAACTAGAAAAAAATGAAATTGATAAGAAATAAAGCTGAGGTTAAAAGGGGTAAATGTTAGTTATTTTTCAGTATCAAAACTGCTTAGCTCATGCCTTCTCTCCAAAAACGTAAAAGTTAGAATTTATGAAACTATTATAATATATGGAAAAAAACATGTCCTCCTGCATTAAGGGAGGAATAGCACTTTAAGGTTTGTGAAAATAAAGTATTACTTAAAATATTCATACCAAAAGAAGATGAGTTAATCAGAGAATTTATTTATTAATTTAGAAAGCTACTTAATACCAAATTGTGCCATAAAATATAATTCATATGATAGAATTGTGGTCTATAGTTGTTAAGGTCTAGGGTTTAGTAATGAACTAATCCCTAAAAAGTTAATAAATGCAGACAGCTAAACATCTGAAAGGCAGAAAAAAACGTAGAAGGGAGGATTTTGTGGTTTTGGTTTGAACAATGGTAGTTGGACAGATGTGTGCAAACAGCGATATACCACCATATCAAACATTCAGGCTTGCTAAGCCTTTTATTATTATAATGATAATATAAATCAAAACTAATCTTCAGGAATTATTAGTTAGTTTTTTTTTTGTAAGTAGATAAACTATTTATATAATATTTGATATTGTTTGGTTGGTCTGTGCCCAGGTGTTATAAATATTAATGATTGCCAACTTTTCTGCTGTCTTAAATAACCTATTTCCCTCAACTCTTAACCCAAATCAGATCTTAACTAATTAAACTTTACAAAAGATATGAAATCTTTGGTCAGATGGAAAAATGTTATAAGTCACTTTTATGTCTCTCCAAGATTATAAATAAAAAAATACTAGTATCCGATTATGTCAATTTGATTTAAAATTTTAAGATTTTGATTCTTTCATAAACTTAAAGAAAAATTCATAAATATTTTTGCTACCTTGACAGCAAAGCAGACTCCATGATGTGAAAAATAATTTTTTTATTTGAAAAGTGACCTAAAAATATTTTTCTGATTAAATATGATATTTTTTTTTACTTTTTATCATTTTTAAAAATTGCTTGTAGCATATTTTTACTTTCAATTTTTAAGGTTTCATCTCAAAACATCTTGTATTTAAATTATCACAGAACTGAATTGTAAAGAATTGAAATGCTAGTCTTCACTTAAGAAATAGTATCAATATTATGAAAAGTTTATAACAAAAGTATGAAAAAATTGTATATTTTAAAATATTTACTTAACACTCTGGTATTTAGTGTAATTATATTGATGCTGATTTAGAAGAAATTTTATAAAAAATTATTAGGCATTTTAAAATTGAAAATTCTGTTTTTCAAAATGAAA
>NW_027107227.1:41822-44260 GCF_000696795.3 Halyomorpha halys
AGGCAGGATTTCGCCAAGGAGGCAGCAGACCTCAGCCCATTACATATATAAATATACATATATTCTAAACTTGTTAGAGAACCAATGCTTTGTTTTGCTAGTGTTTGTTTACTGAAAGATTAGTGTTAGTTTGTTGAGAAAATCATCAAAAGAAGATTCTTTGTAATTGGTTAGTTTTGATATAATACCTAAAATTAAATACATTTGTAAAATATGTTATTAGTAGAAAAGTGTGCTATAAAGGGAATAAATCTCTCAAGACAGTACATAGCAATGTTTGTTCTGATTGCCTAGAAATCTGTCCTGAGAAAATAGTCTATAATATTTATAATAAAATAAAAATTCTCATATCTGTTTAATATTTAATCTTTTTATTTGATCTTGTTATCTTCAAAGATATACTTGAGATATGAGAATTAAGTGAAACTATATAAAATTCTATTTATTTTATTTTAATTAATTTTTCAATATTACAATACATGTATATGTATACATTTATACATATCTATTTGTTGGATATATATATATATATTGAAACGTTGGGTAAAATAAAGATGTCATTCCGCAATCCATGAAATACCCCCATCATTTTATTTCTACTTCATAAAGTTATTCAATTATTACTTTTAAAATTTTTACTACCTATAATTACAATAAATCATTGTAAATGAAACTTGCAGATCAAGCATAAACTTAATTATTGTACAACAATACACATAATAAATACAAAAATATAAAAGGTGATGAAGAGGTTTGCTATGACAGCATCATACGTCTGGGATTGCTGGCTAAAGTATTAAACACCTTGTTCAGGCCAGAGATTGAACCTGGAAGTATCAATGTAAGAGTATAGGTTACTGTAAATACGGGATATATAAATTAATCGGCAATAGAACTGTTCTGTACTGATGACAAACTACCAATATTTTGTTAACTAGCGAGTACTTAACTTAATGAATTAGTTAATTATTTGTGCTTAATATTATATTATTCAATTTTATTATTTAAAGTTTGTTAATGATAGAATGATAAATGTGTTATTAATTGAAAATCTAGTGATTGCACTTATTATTTTGTTACACAGGTAATAAAGTAATCTATTGATTCGCTTCTGTTAAAAGTGAAGGAGGGTTGATTAATATGCTATGTCTTATCATTTCAATAATTATCATAATTACAAACATTCGTTAACTATTAGTTGAATTACACGTGCAAATAAAATACTTAATTACAATATATTGCTAATTTTCCAAGCTCCAGTTATTAGTACTTCTGTTAAGATGTCACTTCTGTTCAAGCAAGAGGCTGAACCCAAAAGATTCTAGGTTTAAATGGGGACGCTTATGCTTAAATAACAAAGGGCACCATCTAGGAAAACAAGGGCAACCAGCTCTGGTAGGGATAATCCATTGAAGTTAAAACCTGAGGATGCAAACAAAAACCAACCTCACTCTGTTATAAGCACTAGAGGAAAGATGTCCAGGCACAGGGCTCGTCCCCTTAGACAGTATATAATTTTAATTAATTTGTTTATTTTATTTTTCACCTTCCTTTGGTATATGATGTCCCTCCACTATTACCCAGTTTCAGTTAAGGCAATGCCGGGATCAAGTCCTCATTGGCATTGTCAGGGACCAAGTCCCCAAGACCATATATCACTTTATTATCTCTATCAAACTTTTAAGCTCTCAAAATTATACGATCACCTGGGAAAACGGAACCAGGCTTAATTTATTACTGGCTGGCAGTTTTAGTAAATTCATTTTTGAACCCCCACTACTGCGACACAACTCTTCTACGGCGGTTGCCTTCTTATTTTCAACAATCATTCAAAGATTATTAAAGTGGCAAACTGTAAATTATAGTAGGAAGAGTGGGATCTAAAATAGGTTCTTTTTTAATTGTTTCCCCCATTATTTTTAGAGATAAGTATATGAGAAACATTTGTGCTTATTGAATCTTACTTTTTTTACCTAAGAATCAACGTATATTTTTTCAACTCAACAATGTTATCTTTCTAATAAAAGTGTTTCCGGAAACAAAACCATCTGTCAAATAATTACACTATTTTCTTTTTTTTTTTTTTATCATGGAGCCCAAAAATCAAGGGGGGGAGCCATGGCTCCCCCCTGCTTATGGCCATGACTTCATCCGATTTATTATTGTGCTGAGACTATTGTTTTGTTTTTAAACTATTAAAAAAACCTGTTATTAACACGTTACATTATAATGATCAATCAATACTAATTGAAATAAGAAAAAGGTCAATTCATCTAAAATAAAAAATTAAGTCCAAATATTAGGATTTCATCATTTATTTTCATTTGATTGTTAAAAATCTATTTTCATTTTGAAAAACAGAATTTTCAATTTTAAAATGCCTAATAATTTTTTATAAAATTTCTTCTAAATCAGCATCAATATAATTACACTAAATA
>NW_027107227.1:44721-56146 GCF_000696795.3 Halyomorpha halys
TTTAGAATATATGTATATTTATATATGTAATGGGCTGAGGTCTGCTGCCTCCTTGGCGAAATCCTGCCTACGCCCAAGGTTTAAGTGTTTAGTTTTCTTAATTTGAAGGTTTTTATCCAAGCTCCCTTTGTAGCCTAAAATTCATTCAGGAAAATAGTAGTACTATTAATAAGGTATAATTGGTTAATAGCTGTAATTTGCCCAATTGTTGAAGTAATGTAAGTAAACCTATCTTCTCCCGAGTCTCTGTATCTCTCCTTTTATAAAATACTACTACTACTATGGCTCTGGTCACTATTTTTAATGACATGATAGTTATGATATGTTCTAGTAAGTTACTACTAAGATATTCAGGGAAAGATATTCTAAAACTATTCATTTTTAATTTAGTATGGCAACAGAATTATTCTATATTTTGCAAGAAAATAAAGTTATATTTTATTTTGGGCAGGACCTATAACTCAACCATTATTCATCTCCTTCATCTAGTACATGATCGTTGTTGTCAGGAAACTATATTGGTCTTAGCCTCCCTTTTTCTTTCATGGAGCAGAAATCATTCAATTTATTTTTTCTTAGAATAGTTTAATTAATTAACAATGAAACCTCTATACAGAGGAGACCCACGAGTTTGACAGTTTTCTCCATTACAGAGGGGTATACTAACTAACTAACTAAAAAAATAATACATGCATTTCTGTGTCAAAATGTCGTTATTGATTTGAATGAATAATGTACTAACTGGACTTTAGTGATCTGTTAGTGCTAAACTATTATTAGAATTTAATACATGATTATAAACATATTTATAAAACAAAAAGTGAGGATTTCTATGAAAACCACCAAGAGAGGACAAAAAAAAAAAAAATAAAAAATACAAAAATTTTCTTGAAACATTACATAACCCTATTCAAAATCACGTTTCTATTTCAGTCTTAAAAATAATTCCCTTATTAGAATGAAAATAGAACACAGAACAATAATTAATAATTCAATAGAGCAATATCTTGGAAAAATTTAACCTTTAAACATCATACATATTTTAATAGTGAATCGGATAACATTTCAGACCTCAACTAGTCCATTTTCAAATCCATCCATAAAATTGCACATAAAATACTGTTAACAATCTTTAAAAATAAAATTTATATTAATCACTCAGATAATCATGAAGTTTAATGGTGTTTCCTTTCCCCCTCCCCCCTAGAAATTGCTACATTGAAGAATATATGAACATTAGCAAGATAGAGGATACAATTATTTTTTACTAAAAAATAGTGATTTCTTTGATATGAAGATATTGTCGTTAAGCTTTTATAAGCTTTTTAATTTTGATCAATAAAATGGTTATCATTTACCACCAATTCACTAATTTAAAAAAGTAAAATTAAGAGGAATACAGATTTGATTGTTCATACATATCTATTTATATCAAAGCATAAAAATATTAATCCTGGAGGAGTCATACGGTCAAACAGTCAGGACATTAGCCCATGTTGCCATAGCCAGGTGGTCAAAGATTAAAGTTAGTAAAATATTATTTTCAATAATTATAAATGCAACAACCTAGCTAGAGATTCAAAATTTATCGATTATTGGTGGAATTAAACAGATATAAAATTTACAAACTTGGGAAAATAACTTACTGGCCAATTTGGAGGGATGAGCAAAGAGAACCTGATAAAATTTCACACTGGGTCTCTGCACTCCACATGTTGGCCTAGATTTACAGGTATCATCCACATTTGATCTTTTTGCAGACTATTCTCTTCCTTCATGTATTTTTTAACAATACCCTACTGTTAGAAGCCTTGTTTTAATTTACTTTTGCCTTCAACTAAGGAAAATATTCATCTCAATCTAATTCGGTTGACAACTATCTTTCACCTTAAGTTTTAATTAATATTACAGAAAAGTGATTTTTTGAATTAATAATTTATTTAAATTAGTTGTCCACATCTGAGGTAGTATTATGTTGTATGAATAGATATGGGTATGAAACCCTTTAATTCCAAGCTGGGATATTTCAATACATTTATCTCATTAAATTACCGTGATCAATCAAAAGATTAATAGAAACCTTTGAATTATTTAAATATTTCATAAAAAAGTCTCTTAATGGAATCAGTTAAATTTATTATTTTAATCATCAATTCTTTAGTTTAATATTTAACATTAATATTATTTAACACATCTGACCTGTTTTATTCCATTGAATTGCTTAAAAGTCACAGCTTATCCTTAATTATCTATTAAAATAAATATATTCTTCCAATATATATATGTTAAACTATTCTCATTTAACCTATACAAAACAATAAGATTGGTAATATTATTAATGAATAAAAATTATTTAAATATGAAAGTCAGTTTCTGTGATGCCAACACCTACTATAATTGAAATAAAGTATTATTGAAGAGTTTTTTGTCTGAGGATTGATAATTGAATATAAGTTTGAAATATTTTCATTGAAGTTGAAGTTAATTCATATTCTGTAAATGAGAAAAATATGATTCATTAGTAGACAATATTAAAACAAAGTTATTTCGTGATGAGTTTATTGAACACCATAAAACAATCAAATTGTGCACGAATTATGATTAATATACACATATAAGAAAGAAGTCTAATTTATAATACCACATGCGGTAAAGATAACACTTTAAGAAGTCCTGTTATCATTATGAACTTTATATAGTCACATTTAATTTTTTTTTTTTATTTATCACAAAGTTACTCTACTCAGGGAGGAGAATCTGAGAAATTTAGGGGGCTCAGGTTTTCTCAAAGTCTCTTCCCTCATCTACAGTTAATATATGCTTACATTGCTTAACATACAACATTTAAATGATACTGAATATATTTAATAATTTATTTAACACTTAGCTGTGTACAGTCTATACATCAATATAATAATACTACTACACCATGTTAATTTATATCTTTGGTAAATTAAATGCTATTTACAAAATACATCTATCATTTACCATATAAATATGATTATTAGAAGAAGTTGAACATTGTTATCTTAGAAATTTTAAACATAGTCAAATATTTACAGGTCTATACAAGCTTGATTAATGCACAATTCATTCTTTAAAAATTAGTACATCACATTCCCATGGTATCAATTCTTTTTTGATTAATAACAATGTTTCACAGACAATAAAAATACATATTTAAATTATGTCATATTTTAACTTACACTTAACTATAGCTAATAAACTATGATAATTTTAACTAAATTATCATTCATAAAAATATACAGATTTACAAATTTATTTATTTTTTTATTTAAAAATCTTATTCAATGTTACTCATAATAGTAATGTTTATAGGTAATGAACCACAGAGAAATTCAGTGTAATTAGAACATACAAAACTCATTCCTATGTTCAAGATTCATGAAAAAATATATTTTTATTTATATATTAGATATGGAGGCAATATCCAAATCTAGATAATAGGCAATACTTCCCAGATTTGTTGCCATCATATTCATTTTTTATAATGGTGAACCACGCATGGAAAATTTTAAGAGATTTTCTTAATGAAGTATATTTATATACTTGAAAATACTATGATGTATTTACTTTCATATAATCAATAAATAATAACTTAGTTAACACACTTTATAATAATAATACAATATTCACTAAAATTCGGGCAATTTTTATTTTTAAATTGACATTGAAAAAGAAATATCTATTTGACTTCCACTTGTTTTATAGTTTATTTAATAATTACTATTTTTTACAGTTTTATTGATTTTTAATAAGACAGCTTGATTGAGGGATTATAACCATGTCTTGTAACAGGTTAAAATTAACATTTTATATTGAAGTGTTTAACAATAGGGAAAATATTCATTATCTTAAATGAAATAGTTTTAGGATTAATTTATGAATAATACTTAAATGTGATAAAAAATTATTCTAAGAATAATTTTTTTCAAATTTTGCATCTATAGCTAAATTACTAATTTATTAATTAATCCAAACTACACTACTAAATTAATTATCAGTAATTAATAACAGTTTATTAAAACATCCTTTTCATGAAATTTGAAGTTGTAGACAACTTATGTAATTTTTGAAATATCCTTTATATGTGTATTTACTGTAATATTACAACATTAAATATTATTAATAGATTTTTTTCTTTGTTTTTTCTATTTTGATCAACTACAGAAAGTATCCAGAACATTACCGAAAAACATAAGAGTTAATCTCAGACCATGGAGATGCAATTCTACAGTAATGTTAAAGGAAAAGGAAGCAGCAGCAGGATAAAAAATACTACAAAAACTCTAAATGTAAGACCAGTTGAGATGATGATAAAGTAAAATTGTGTGGTGATAGTTTGGTCATGCTTGTAAATAGTTAGAGAACTAAGACCATATTGGAAAGTGAAGTATGAGGGAGAAGATCTCGGAGTATGTCCAGATATGTTTGGGAGGTAGATATTAAGAAAACCTTTGACAGAAAAGAAATAAACTGGAGTAGGAAACTGCAGTTGATATTGAATGGAGATTTGTGAATATGGATCTATAAGCTGGCATCTGACATAGTCCAGTGATAAAAGATAATATGAATAAGAATCAGAAGAAATATCCTTTATTATTTTTAAAAAAATACCTCCAAAATGTGGTAGTTATTTTTCATTATCTACTAATATTTGTAAAATTGTAAGGGTGTATAATAATATAATATAATATTATAAGCAATTTGTAAAATTAGAAGGGTGTATAACAATATAATATTATGTTTACATCATATACATTTTCAAATAATATACAAAATACAATGAAAATAAAATATATAACATTAAGTAATTCCAAGAAACATTACCAAACTGCAATCAGTTTCTTCAAATCACTTATTGCATCAAACTTGAAATTCAAATTACGCACTATAAATTAGAAATAATTAATTTATTAAGATTATAGGAATAACATTGAATAAAATTTTAATTTCTTGAAACATAACATTTGCTCCATGAATTTTGACTGTCATCAAACTAATGGACTGATTATAATTTTCTGTTCCCAAACCAATATGTGCAACTGCAGGCCATTTTGATGATAGTCATAATACTTTTGGAACTAGCTATAATGATATTTTTAAAGTTCTATAAACATCTGGTACCACACTGTGGTTATAAATAATAATATCCATATTGATGGCACATACACAAATATTATTAGAACTTTACTTTAGTTTATTTTGCTTGATGTTTTTGTAAAATTTACAACTACTTAATAAGATTTTAAAACTGAACCAGTATAGACTGACATGTATGTCAATTTTTAAAAAGCAATGGTAATAAGAGCTAAAAGCATATTGTTATATTTACATATCACAAACTTATCAGCTATTTCTTATTATAAACTAGAATCATAATAACATTAACCTTTTCACCTTAAAGTCCAACTTCTACCTTCTCTGCTTTTCTAGCTGTCGTTGAATTTTTGTTCCTGAAATGAAAAAATATATGTATATTTATTATTGTTATTATATATATAAAATGAAATAGAATAATTTCCTGTAAGGATTATTTTTCATGAGGATTGATTATATATATTTTTTTTAAATGGGCTTATTTATGTAAATTTTTTGGATAGTAAGGGGGAAAACTATTTATTAGGAGGATATGGGTCACCTAAAAGTGTTGTGTAAAAAGTTATTGTAATTACAATTAATTTTCAATAAACGTAATTTCAAAGCATGAAAATGAAATTAAAATTTTAATTTGTAATTTGTAACTACATTATGATCCACTGTAATAATAAGGTGGTAATAGTTGACTGTAGATTAATATGAGGAGAAGATGGTCGAGGGTGCAGTCAGCAAAAAAAGACAGATAAACAAAAACATATTTGTTTATTAAAATTGTCAAAGTATTGAGCTGAAATTACTATAAGTAGTTGAGCCAAAGTAAGTTACTAATTACAGTCAAATATAATTGCAATTACTTTTTGCCCTATACTGTTAGTCAATATCAAGAAACAGTCCAGGAAACATACAGGTAATTGTAATATAAAAATAGTAAATTATTCAAGACAATTAGATAATAAAGGAGTAATAATAAATTATGATAGACAACAGTAAAATATAGAAAAAAAGATAGGACAAAAAAACAATGTAGTTTATGCCAAAAAATAAATAATGGAGATAATAATATAACAAGATGAATATTGAGAAGAATAGAATAGTAGCAAGAAAAAGGTAATGAAACAAGTTTTTTAAATGATTAAGATAATTGAATAAGGGTAATTTTCAATGAAAAAGCAATTATGATGCAAATTTAAAATTATAAATATTGGAAGCAATATGATAATGAAATATTTTAAAGTAATTTAACACAAAATAGTCAAAGTTTTAATATTGTAAAATGCACCTTAAGAAATCGTAAAATATCATAAAGTCTACTTTAAAAAATGTTAATAATAGATAGTCACATCAAATGTTAAAATAAAATTACAGATAATAGGAATGAAACTGGACTGTAGATAAAGATATTCACAAAGTTGTTTCAAGAAATGACAGCAAAATGCAAAGAAGTATGAGGTGTTATTAAATTTCTTGAAATTATTATCAAATAAAAAAAGTGTTTATTTCAATTACTGACTACATGATGTTGTAATATGGGTCATCATTCCAAGTTAAATCAACCCAATTATGACACCCACTTCTCAGATTTTGATGAAATGTGACACGAATAATTCTAGTACTATCCAGATAACACTTACAAAAATTGTTGAATACTATATTTTTAATTGGCACTGTCCAAAGCCTCAGAAAATGCACCTGGTAAGTGCGCTCACAACTTAAAAATATAGGTTATAAAAAAATGACAATTTTTTGACAAGTTTGGATAAAATTGATAGGAGACAATTTTTACACTAATTCTAGCTTTCCTTCAACTTTGGGCCAAATAGGAGAGCCTTTTGCATAACAGAGGCTAGCAAGGGAAACGTTCATACAATTTTTGTTTTTAATTCTTGCATGAATATAAACCTTCTCTCTCTACCTTCCATAGACAATCATGTTCAGATTCAAACAACTAAGGAGAAAAGTTTATACTAGCGCGAATAGGAAGTTATTATTAATCAGGAGCATTTCAGTTGAAACTGTATATGATCTTAAATTTACTGCCATTAATTTTATCTAATTTCGTTAGGACCAAACAATCAAAACAGCCTGAAACTAAACCAATCAAAGTAATGGGATAATTTAGTAAAGCAATTTGTATAACGAACTTCTACAACTTCAGTTGAACAAACCGATTCAATTCTATTAGGACTTGGCTTTAAATAAATAAACTCGGTAGAATTCGAGGTTTTGTGGGATCTTAAGAAAATATGCTATTCCGTGATTCATATCTAAGAGACTTGGGGCGTTTTTCGAATAAAACGTTATTCAATTTCAAACAATTGATTTATCCACTATTTATAATAATCTTCAATTAATTACTCTTCCCGCTCCCAGGAGCGATGGATTTTAAAAACAATGTTTCGCAAAAAAAGAAAGAATTTAAATTTAATTAAATTGATTAAAAACTGTAAGTGCTTTCAAAAACCTTATGGTGGTAAGTCGGCGGATCCTGATGGTTGGGTATTAAAGATTTCGTCGCTGGCATGAAGCCCTGTTTGAGACGGGGGATTTTCCACTTTCGAGATAACGGACAGGTCTAATCTTATTATGGCAATAACCTAGGTACCAAGTAGCACGGTTGCCATAGGATACTTACCACATATCCTAGTAGTTTAGATTTTTAAGTAATTAAAATGTTTCATATACATTTGAAAATCTTGAGAACCACCCATTGGTGGTACTTCAAACATTAATTTAAATTAGAAGGTCCCGTGGCCATCTCCATTTCAGACGTCTCGGAGGATTATCAGGGATTGTTAAGGATGAAATATTAAGAATTAATGGGTTAGGATGGTTAAGGAGTTTGGAATGAAAAGACGCATATCTGTTTAGGGCCAAACCTGCAACGAATGGGATGTTAAGGTCTTTGTGAATGAGTTTATTTGTAACGTAATAAGGAGAACCAAGGATTTTACGTAGGAATTAGGATTTTAAGGATTCGATGCGGGAGGAATTTGATGGTTTGGCAGAGTCCCAGAGCTCAATTCCATATGTCCAAATTGGTCTGATTATCGTAGTGTATACTAATTTTTTGTAGTGAATGGGAAGTTTAGAGCGTTTGTCAAGTAAGTGTTGTAGCAATCGGAATCTACGAGAAGTAACTTGTCGTTTCAGTCTTGTGTGTGGATTCCAAGTAAGTCTTTTGTCAAGATGGAGTCCTAAGTATCGAATCTGTTCAACAGGCGTTAGTGGAGTATTTAGAAAAGATACTGTAGGACAAGAGGGTAGAGGTTTACGACGGAGAGTAAAGGTGATAATTTTAATTTTAAGAAGAATATTGAAATATATCAATCAAATACATCTAAGTGACAAAAGTATTTCAATTTTTCACCACTGAATTGTAACTTTAACGCAGCCATCTCACTAACAATGTATTTTATGAATAATATAACTTAGTCATTAACAATGAAAAACATACTTAACTATGATCTAAATGTAAACAGTTCAATATTAACTCAGTAAATCGAATTAGTATTAGATATTTTAATCACCCCAAAGCAGTTTTTACACAAGTTTGACATCTTACATTTGTCAAATTGAGCCATCTTGAGAAAAGTAACGAATCTCAGAAACTATTAGATCATAGATATAATGAAAATGGGGGTTCTAGGGAGGGTACACTTCCTCTACATATGCATCCTCTTGTACGCACCTCCAGAAGTATAATGACACAACTATAAAATTGTGTGAAATTGACTGTATTGTGTTGGATGGCTTAAAAATGGATTAAAAAGATATGGTTAATACATTTTTGAGCCTTAAAGCAAAATGAATTTTTACTAAGTTTAGAGTTGCGTCATTATGCTTCCAGAGCAGCGATATCTACTAATGAAATGTTTTCATGTTTTTTAGACATTAATGAATACCACTAATTTCAAGAATTTGTCGTATTGCACCATATCCTCTACAGAACTTCACGTAACATGAAATATCCCAGGCCAAATTATTTTGAATAAACTGTGTATATTCTTGTCCTTAATTGTTCGTTCTCAAGTAATACAGGGAAATAAATTAAAAAAGATACGCAGATTAAAAATAATCTTATCTAATAATGTATATTAAAAATAACGCATCTAATAAAATGCCTATATTATAGTGATGTATCAAATACCTTCTGGCAAAGTTATGCACCAATTGAAAATTACGATATCCTATTCCGAAACATGATCATTGGTCACATGAGAAGCTGATTTGTTCTTGACGACACCTTGTTAGCCGTAGTGTATAGTATTATTCTCATGGCTGTAATAAAGTCCTTCCAATATAAGGATATATCAAGGGATAATAATGCACCTTGTGGTTTTATTACATATTCATTTTATATATAAATTTTTAAGAACCAGAAATGAATATAATTCCCTCATTCTAGAGAAAGAACAATCTAAATAAATCATATAAACTTTAAATATTCTTGTATTATACTATCTATTTAAGGTATCTTGAACCATGATAGTTTTTGGTGCTCTCAACAGATTTTATTTCTTCTAATATTAGCCATAAAGATTGAATTGTGACATAAAAAAATCAAAAGATAATTATGTTTAAAATATGTCTAAGTCTAAATAATTACAACAACATATATAAATACAATAAAATATATGAACTATTTATATGTATTATTTTTACCCAATAGATATTATAAGAAAAGCATGTGGTTCCATAATAAATATAAATAACAAATTAAATAAAAAAAAGAGGAAATCAAAATGGTACCAAGCATAAATATTTTGAAATCTAAAAAAGGTATATTATATAAACAAGTTATCTCAAAATTTAAATAAAACTTGAAATATTTATAAAATATAGCATAAATTCGGTTATAACCCAACAAACGAACTCGGTAATTTATGTAGTAACATGAAGTAAAAAATAAATATAAATAAAAATGAAGAGGTATTTTATAATTAAAATTAAATGTTTAAACTGCCCAGAAATATATTATGGGAAGAGTGAACTATAAAAGGCATACTTTATCAATATAGAAACAATCACAAGAACAAAAAAATCCTAAAGGTAGTAAAATGAGATAAAAAGTAGATATAAATAAAAATGGAGGAGCATTTTATATAATTAACGGTTTAAACTACTCAGAAATATATTATAAGAGGGAGTTAACAGTGTATTAAAGACAAACTTTATCGACATAGAAACGACTGCAAGAATAAAAATAATTCTAAATATAATAAAAAAAACCTGCTGCAGTGCAAGAAATAATAACAATAACTAAAAATCTAAATATTGCAATCAATTACAAAACAGAATTAGGAAATATTAATTTAACATAAGCAGAGCTCCTAAATTGAATAAATAGTTGATTACTACTACTACTAACTACTACTAAATTTTGAATATAAAATTAGTTTAAAAAAATCCAATATAGTGTACTGAAAAGCAATGTAAGAATCATTCTCAATATATTTGTGAAAAAATAAATGTACCCATATTGTTGTTTAGGAATTAATTAATATTAAGGTAATTAAAAAAAAAAAGTTTTCAAATTAGTAAAGGAGAGATAAATAATTTTCACCCAGATAAAGATAATTTTCATAAACTGTATACAAAATTTAATTATACTACGATAAATAATAGTTTTTTCAACTGTTATAATATTTTATATAATGAATAATGTAAATATTAAAAAATATATATATAACCAAACAAATATAACTAAATATTAATAGCTCCACATTCATATTCGTTACTTGTAAAGGATATAACAGATGTATTACATGATTATACATCATCAGTTTTATTCTGGTCCTTGTATTGTTGAACATTAATTGTTTAATGAATGACTGGCATCAAGAATAATGCAACTTATAAAAAATAAGTATTCTTTATCTAAATGATGAAACAACTAGGAACGTTTTCGATAAATAATGTCGTTTAAAAACAAAAAAAAAAATTAAATAAAATATTAAAGTTTATAATGAGGTGTCGATAGTAGACCGTAGATTAACATGCGGAGAATATGGTCAGCAAAAAACTCAGATAAACAAAAACTATTTATTCATGCTGACGTTTCGACCTGAATGAAGACCTGATCATCGGGGAGTTTATGCAGAGTGGACTGAGGTTCAGTCTAATCAAAACCTCTGCCTTTTTATTTTCTGATCCCACACTCCTATTCCCCCGCCCGATCATCTTCTTCACATAATGTTTATGGATGTGTTAGAGAAAAATTATTTTCTATATTATAATCGGACATATATATAATATGGACAATCGATATCTTTTCTGGTTCACAGGAGCGATGGATTTTGATGAT
>NW_027107227.1:56323-58381 GCF_000696795.3 Halyomorpha halys
AAGTGATGAATCTCAGTTTTGATTCTTAAAATCTTACGGGAACTTTAATAAAATATATTAAAATAAGTATATAGGTTATATACATAGGTTATTTTTATTTAAAATAAAAATAGAGGTTTCAAAGCTCGAATAGAGGTTTAAGTAGGTGGATTGAGACGATAAATATTGGGTTTTTAAAGATTTCCACATGGAAATCAATACCCAAGTAGCCTTATATTTTAAAGTTAAGAAATGATACTTGTTACGTTAAAAATATACTAATTATCAATTTTGCGTTATTTATAGAGTTTCTGAAAAATATTATGTTGTTTAGACGAATGAGCATGATATCACTTATATTTCGAATGAGTGAAAGTGAAGAAGGAAACATACCTAATGCGGTTGTTCACGCAAAGGTAAATTAATTCATAGACAGTACTATTGAACTATGCAACCAGGGTGCGATTGCATTATAAGTAGTGGAACTGTTTTGTCACCAGCGGATATCTATACTTATTTAGATTTTTTTTCCAAAAATAGAAATAAAAAGAAAAGGAGAGACAAGGTTATGTTTGAAAAATTAAGAAAATATTTCGGACATCAGTAACTTTCATTGCGAACAGAAAGAATCCAATCGGGTGTTTTGGTCCAGGAGCGATCTGAATCTTTGCTGTATGTCCATCTGTAAGTGATCCTTTGGATATATTAATAGGTGTATACAAATATAGAAATTATCAGAACTATTTCATTATTATTAATGGACCATAAATGACCAACGGCAAGAAGAAGGGTAGAGAGGCTTCATAGGAAATTTTTATAATTTAACAGAGTACTCAATATAAGTGCCTTACATTTTACAACTTGGAGGAGTTATTGCAGAGAATTATTAAAGTTGCTGGGGACAGGAAACAAAGTGTTATAAGCCGACGGACGAGAAGCTGACAGACCGAACTGCTCCTCAGACAATAGTGAGTCCCTGAGAGACAACACTACTTCAAAGGATGCTTCAAACAATATAGAGTGAGCCTGGAATAGATTCTCCTTCCTTTGTTTCGCTCACTTCATCAAAGGAATCTTGACAATTTGTTATTTATTAATAATAGTAGACTGGCTCAGTAAGCAAATAGTGTTCCTCTTAATTGCAGATAAATCAAGTCTGAATTCCTTTTCATTTCTCCTATGAATATTTCTATGACGATCAAAAGAACATTACACATTACTATACGATGGTTTATTATTTGAATTAATTATTTATTATACCAATAAATAAATAATGTTTTGAAAGATTTATAAAAACTGATAAAATAACTGATAAAAGTTTTGAATAATTTTAAAAACATGATTAGGTTAAATTTTCATCGTCGTATCTTTGTGCAAATAATGTCGAGTCATTTACTTTTCAATGTTTGCTTACATTTTATTATTATAATATTCTTGTTTTCATTCAATATTAATAATCATATCATTTGTATTGTATACCTAAAAATAAAAAAAAGAATCATCCAGACAATAAAATATTCTATGATTTTTTATTTGATAATATCCTCGTGAACTGTACGATATTCTATTATAATATAACTGTACGATATTCTATTATAAATAAGTATTCCATACTTTGTTAAATTTTGACAGACTGAAGTTTTTAATACTCGATAAAAAAACAAAATTTTTTAAAAGTTTATATTGTTAATTAGATTTGTTTACAGATGGGGAAACGGGGTGGCTCATTGCTAAGACAATATACTACTAACTCCAAAACTCCGTGTTGGAATCCGGCTGTGACAGATAATTATTTATTCTTCCACAGTAGCCGTGAGTCGACCCTGTGGGATCGGAAGCACTCAGGGGACCCCTAGCCTCATGAAGTGGGTGTCCTTAATTGAGGAAAAATCTGGCGGTCGAGTGTGATTCTGACCAAAACACTTCCTTGCACAACCGTTGGTCGAGCAACAGTACTTCCTTATAAAGTACTGTATCTCTGACCCTTCATGGGTTGTAGTGTTACAGATTTGTTTCATGTTTACAAAAAAAATATGTTTATTTAGAAGATCGTTTATTTTTGGAAGATTATTGATTGAC
>NW_027107227.1:59101-65475 GCF_000696795.3 Halyomorpha halys
TTTTTTTTTTACCGCATCCGGACCATATTCCATTCATCGTTTATTTTTGTTAATATTTACTGAATTACCTTTGAGAAGGACAGATTACTTTAATTATTTTTTATTAAATTCCTTACTTGTGCATCTAACCCATGTGGTAGAATATAATTCAAGTAATTCATTACGTACCTAGACATCATTAATGAGACATGCGTTATTTCAATTTTTAAGAAAAGATTGCGTCAGGTATAATAATAAACACAGTATTTCTTTTACCTCGGCAATTACATTAATGAATGATTTTGTTTTCCTCTCGACTAGAGACCCGGAGTGATAGGAAGGAGCATTATTCCTGGGAAGGATGTAGATCTGTGACTCTACCCCCGGGAATGGAACTGCTCTGTGACCAGGTCTCTCGGGAGGAACTCAAATCCCAAGCAACTCACATCTTTCTCTTCCCTTATTCCTACCTCCACCAGGCATACAGATTTTCTTTTATCCTTTCTCAAGGAAAACTGTTACAAACAATTTTTTGATATGCTTCCTATGATAAATCTTTCGAAATATATTTATATACATTGAAATATACTAGAGAAGTAAATATGTTAAAAAAAAAAAAAAAAAAGGGGTAGGTAAATTAGGGGGGTAAATGTTATGTTATGTTATGAGAAATACAAATAAAATAGGAATAAATTAATTATAGAATTTAAATATATTAAAAAATGTTTGTGTTGTAAGCAGAAAAATTAGTAATAAATGTTAATTAAATTATATTGAAAATGTAAATTAATGTTTAAAGAAAAATTATGTTATATAAGGTGATAACAGAGTCCTAACCTGTTGAAGGTAGGTTCTGTTTAAAGTTTTCACATGTAAATGATAGAAAGAAAAGTGGTACAAGTTTTAAATTTAGGAAAGAATTATATAGAACAAATTATGTAAGTAGGAATCTATTTTTAAAAAAACAAAAAATTGTATAATGTTATTATGATATTATTTTAATGATTAATTCATTTAAAGATGGGACAAAGGCAATTAGCCGGCATTTTTAAGAATTTTTTTTAAAAAAAGAAAAAAGAATTTTTTCTCTTTAATGAGAAAATGACAACAAAGTAAAGGTAGGACCAAAGAATTAGTATGTAAGTGAAGGAAATAATGAAATTGTTATAAAAATAATTAAAAGGAGCTGTTTGTAGGTATCCTTGAAAATGACCTAAGTGGTCGAAACGTTGGAAGGTTTTTAAAAAGAATAAAGTTGAGAAAAAGGATGAAATATTGTTTTTAAATATAATATACTTCTTTAAATTCAAATCTAAATATAAATCTTTAATGACTATAAATAATTATATGCAGCGTTAAATATATCAGAGGATGATATTTTCAGATACAAAAGGTACTTATGAATTATTATCCAGTAAAAATAGCTTTAAATTTTGCTGAACCTAGAAGTAAATGTAAACTAATTTTTGTCAACAGATTCGTGTAAAAAGTTTGAAAATTACAATTGAAAATGTTTTACCATTCGCCGAGGGTCCCTATTGAACGTAAAGAAGTTCTATTAGGGCTCAAATATTAGAATATATACATTACTTTAAAAAAAAAAAAAAGATTTACTTTACGTGTGCAAGGCAATTTTCAGGATATTGAACATTGAATAAAAAAAAGAAGAAAATTTTAGTTTTTATCTTGAATAAAATAAAAGTTGTTCATTAAGTTAAGATTATCGGATCGATTATACCCGAACACAAACTTTACTACATTCAGAAATAAAGACTATTACAGTAATTACAACTAAATTATATGTGATGAGGTGCAAATGATAACGTTTCAATTCTCATTCAAAGAATGGCTAACATATTCCTACATAAAAAGATCAGATGATCCAATGATTAATACACTGATTAATTAATTGTCAGGTTAGGTAGATTAGTGTGTAATTAAGTTGACTAGAATGCCATGAAACCATATCGGGGATATCTGAAATTCCGACGAAATTGCGACGATGGAATTCAGGAAGGCAGCTGTAGTAGTTCAGATCCGGTTTGTTGTTTCATTTTGAGTTGGCAGTTTACAAACATGGGTTTCTTAGTTTACGAAACAATATTTATGAGTCTAATAAATCGAAGATACTAAACTCGATTTGACGTAAGACAAACATTTGTTATTGACGTGGTGTTAATGATACTTCGTTTTCTTTCTTAACAGATCAATAAACCTACTGATATAGATTTGGAATATAGTTCATAATACAGAAACGATGTTCTTCACATTAACGTGAGTTTTTTTATTTTTTATTATTATTTGGTTTTTGATATTTTATTTCCTCGTATATTTGAAAACGGATTTGACGGTTCTAAAAACTTCTCAGACGATGTTGGATTTTGTTTTTTCACCCACTCTTTATCGGATTTCTTTTCTTTTTTAAATAATTTTTTATCTGATTTTGTTGGTAATAACAGTCAGTGCTACTGAATTATTTTTATTTTTTCCACACCTAGTTTTCTTCCTTTTCTTTTTGTTGTCAATGCAGTTTTCCCGATAAACAATACGTAAATTCGTAACGGAACAGATGTACTAATGAAGCTTGAGTTGCTGTTGAAGAATTTGATGCATTCAATCACACAATAAATTGACTTATAATTCATTCACACAATAAGTTCACTTTTCATTCTTTAAGACTAGCTGATTTAGGCCGGAGCTCGTTTTCATGTTGACCATTAGCGGAGTAAGCTATTTGCAAAAAAAAAAAAAAACACGTAATAACGTAAAAAATAGATCTCCTGTTTTAGTACATGCAAAGTAAAACCCGTAAGTTTGACCGAATTAAAAACCAACTTCATTAGTCCGAATAAAGATTATGAGTACGCTGTAGTATTATACACGCTTGTGGGCACATTTTTTCATGTGTTATGGGACTCTAAACCGTTTAAATTAAAAGGAAATTAATGTATTTTTAATTAATTAATTTATTTTAACATCCTCTCCATATCTAGTATTTCAGGGAGTTTAAGTACTGATTTGTAATATAGGATCTAAGCTTTTTGTTATTTCTAAATTCATATTAATAAGTAATCCAATACCAGTTCCATTTCCAGTTAAACAAATATTGATGTGTTTTAATTCTTTTTGTTTCTAAGTTTGTACAAAAAAAAAAAAAAAATAAATCAAATGTTATCCTTATTAAGTCTCAACATTCTTTATTATATCATAGTTCAACGTTTCGGCCAATTCGACCATCCTCAAGGACAATCTAAACATTTAACAGCTTATTACGTATTCATTTGTAACCATTTTAAAAACAACATTATTATTAATAATATACCATACCTTAAATATAAATTCACACATCACATCAAAATTTAAAAAAATGTTTTACAGGCTATTTTGCCCAGGTCATCAAATTTGAAAGACAAAATTGAAATAAAAAGTCAATTGGTAATGATATATAAAATTCCGTGATTAAATTGTCCAACTATCTATATAGGTGAAACAAAGCAATTTCTGGGGGATAGAATATATCAACACAGAAATGATACAAGAAATAAGAAGAAGCATCCCAATAAAACAGCACTAGTGCAGCATGCAGCTAAAAACCTACACATTTTTGATTCTGATAACACCATAATTTTACATAAAGAAAACAATATGTTCAAAAGAAAAATACTTGACTCAATTTACATATCAGACAACATCAATTATACAGTAAATTTTAAAACAGATACAAGGAATTTGAACCAACATTATGCAGAGATTTTAAGTAAAACATATTGATGAAAAATATGGGAAAAATTTTGTTACTATTTACAATTAATTTTGATATGAATTTAATAATTGGAATCAATAAAAATTGAGAACAAAATACAATTTGAATTAAAACAATAATAAGCCTGACCTGAGTGTGTGGAAGGTTATTAATAGTTTTTTTATCTAATAGTGGATAGTGTATTTTTAATCAAATAAATTTAATATTAAAGTTTTAAAAATTAATGAAGTTCTAAAAAAATAGGTAACTAGACATAAGCTTATTAATAATTATTTTGATTTTCTATTAATTGACTTTTTCATTAGGTGATTTTGATAACCTAGGCAAAATAGGTTGTAAAACATTTTTTTTTTTTTTTAATTTTGATGATTAGAGTGCTACCAATGGGTAGTTTCTCTACACGCCTGTAACACTCCAATTTAACTTAGATCAGATTTACTAAATGTATTATAATGTACAGTTATAAATAGCAATAAATAAATATTACAAAAAAAAATAAATTTTGATGTGAGGTGTGAATTTATATTTAAGGTATGGTATATTATTAATAATAATGTTCTTTTTAAAATTGTTACAAATGGATAAATAATAAGCTGTTAAATGTTTAGATTGTCCTTGAGAATGGCCGAATTGCCCAAAACGTTGGACTATTGATATGATAAAGAATGTTGAGACTTAATGAGGAAATCATTTGATTTATTTAATAGATAAATAACTGTCTCAATAATTTGAATAAATTATATAAAATAATAATAAAGTTCTATTTTAGAATTACTACCAATTTTCTACTAACCTTTATAGGACTGTCTCGTTCGTGGATGTCCTTGGTCCGTTGACGAGCGAATACTTGGAAGATCCACCACCGTTCCGCCTTGTTACCTGCACAGCACCTCGGATGAAAAGTTCCTTGAAGGTCTCTCTGAACTGGCGAGACATCCCGCAATAAATGGCAAAGTTGATCGGGTAACTGACGATTATGAAGAAGTTGGTGAAGAGGACCAGAGCGTTGGCCACTGAATAGTCCAGGATCTCTGTCACGCTACTAGATATTACGTGTAAGACCTATAAACACATGGTTTGGGTTGCTTAAAAAAAGTTAAGTAATATTATTTTTAGAAAATTTTTAATGGAGAATTTATGCGACCACACTACATGGAACTGTGTGAAATCGACCTGTAAATTTATTGGGCTATTTAATGAAAGTAAGGATAGTTAAAGAACAATTTGTAAAATAAAACTTTTAATAATATTATATTAAATCTTGTGAAAAAAATAAATTTTAAACTTCTGGGATTGTTAGAAATATGTTTGTACTTAATTGTTCATGGCTTTGGAGTAATATATGTAATTGGGCGATCCATCCTATCTTGAGATGATTCAAATTGCTCTTTTTAATGAATAAGTTGCTTAAAAAAAAAAAACTGAAGCAGGCAACTGGAGAAATAATTGAACTGAAAAATATCTACTTATTTAAATTTTACACTTATTGGCTCATCTGAAAATAAATCCCCTACATTTTTCACTATCACAATATTTCTATTTATGGTTTAGTTTTAAAATAAAATGTTGTATATAACAATAATATATACTTGTATTTGGGACAACCTCCTTATAAAAAGTGTTTGCTGGTATAGTAAATAGCTCACCTATACAGATATTGATATCCAACAAGAATAATAAACTAAAGATTATTTATATACATTAATAATACCCAAAACTAGACACTAAACTGGGTATGTTATATACAATCCCCACAATTAAAAAAAATGTGGTTTTGGATTACATATACAAACAAAAACATATGGTTCAATTATCTAGAAAAAATAAGGACTTTGAATGCACATGCAAGACTGAAATGTCCGGAAACCACTGGTCGATTCTATTACAACACTTACTTAATAACCAACCTAAACTTCCAACTTATTACAAAAGACTCATTTAAATGATCATAATTTGGCCTTTTTGGACAGGAGTTGAGCTATGCGGCTCCATTAAACAACCAAATTCCTCTCTTTGCCAATCCTTACAATCCAAAATCCTTTATGTTTCCTTCTTTGTCAGTAACAAAGCCATCCATCAGGACATCAATGCTCCCATATGTTACCGCTTTTGGTAAAAACCAGGTATCAATCCTTCCATGATAATACTCCATAAACACCCAAACTCACTTGTTTCTAACCTTGCTTCTCCTTCATTACCTGATGATCCTTTTAGACGTCTGTAGAAGTAGGTGTCATCGAGATCATCTACTCTATAAATGTTATCGGAGTTCTTTCAATGGGTAAACTCTTCACAACACTGCATCATAAAGTTCTAATATAACTCACATCACATTTACTTGTTTTTAATACAGTTGTAAATATCAATAAATATATAACAAAGTTCAATTCTATGGGATTCTATACTGCTAGGATTCTTTAATAATCATTTGAGCTAATATTATTTTGTTTGGGTACATAACGGGTTCTGTTCTCTTGCACGCGAGTTTCCGCAGAACTTGGACATCAATTTACAAATCATCTTCGAATATCATCGAAGTAAAAAAAGGCAGTATTGAATTTGAATTTTTTCACACAATGCATTTATTAATTTTAAATTAGTATAAATATGTTTTATAAATTCTATTTTCTAT
>NW_027107227.1:65683-70232 GCF_000696795.3 Halyomorpha halys
TAAAATATCAGAGAATAGTGTAAATGCATTTTAAACACCGCTGGCTTTTCAAAATTTATCAAAAATATTGTAACAGAATATGGACTAGTGGAATGCTTTTAATTATGTCCTTTCAGTGCTAAGGCGATATTGCTATTAAAAAAATATTCTGATGTTCGTTCTATAGGATTTTTGTTTCCATTACTAAACAGAATCTACTGTTACACATGACGTTCCAATCAACTGTGTTACAAAGGTAAACTCACAATTCCGATAGCAAAACACTATTATATGGGGCGTTGGACCAAACTTCTGAAAGGAAAGACAAACACCCGACTGGGCAATATTTGGACTGATGATAGATAGCTAATAGAGTTTAAAAGCTTTTTTGAAAGCTGATTTGAATTAGAATTGGAATTCAACACCAATAAAAAATGACATGAATTAAAAGGTTTTAACAGCAGATTGGTTAATTTTACATCTTTAGCGATTTTATACTATTTGTATGATTATATTGCATGAAAAAAAAAATGTTGGAATCTTTAGAACTTTCCTTTGTAGAAATATTTGTCGTATTTCTTTGAAAAAGTTCGAAATTAGAGAATATAAAGTTAAAGGAATGTAAGGGTTTGAAGAGATTTCTGAGAATGTAAATATCACAATTCTTTTTCAATACGAATTAAATATCATTAGATCATAGTCCAGTTCTGCTTTTTTTTTACATTCATGCTTTGTACCAAAGCCCTCCGCACCTTCATTGATAACAGGAAGAGTTGACTGGGACAAATTTAATGTGAACTGGAAACTAAACTGGACTTTAACATTCGACTGAAGACAAAATAAGACATTGATGAAGCTATTGAAAAACTCTCATCATCAATAAGAACAAGTATAATTGACAACACATTGGCTAATAGGCTAATTAATAACAATAAACAAAATAACTTGCCACGGCATTTTCGTATCTTATTAAGGGAAAAACGCCAAGCAAGATCGAAGAGGCATAGGACCAGATATCCAACTGATAAAACGTATTACACCAAGTTGACTAACAAACTAAAAGTAGAAATCAGAATATAGAATACAAAATTCAAAATTTAATTAACTTTAGTGATAATCTTACAACTACTGACAAATAATTATGGAGGACCACTAAAAAACTGCTGAATCTCCAAGATTTTAACCACACACTTCTCACAGAATCCCAAACCTGGACCAGAACTGACGCAGAAAAATCACAAACATACGAACAACACCTCTCTAAAACCTTTATTCCACATCCTGATATACTTAACCCAATTCATCTTGAATGTATTGAAGCAGAACTAAATATTCCGCTCCAAATGACCCTCACACCTAAAGCATTTCATCCTTCTGAAATATCTAGTATCATTCAAAGATTATCTACCTGCAAAGCTCCTGGATACGACCTAATAACATCCCACATTCTAAAACTTCTTCCTCGGAAAGCCATCCTATTCCTCACTTACATATGTAACGCCGTACTCCGTTCCACATATTTTCCTGACCCCTGGAAATTATCTATAGTTAAAATGATCCCCAAACCCCAAAAGCCTCCAGAATATCGATCATCCTATCACCCTATCTCTCTATTACCGATCATGGGCAAAATCCTTGAAAAACTCATTTTGAAACGCCTATACCCCATCCTGGATTCCTATTCATCCCTCTATTCTCAGGCCGCTGGTGTTCCTCAAGGTAGTATCCTTGGTCCCATCCTCTACACCGTCTATACAGCTGACATTCCAACCAATCCTATATCACAGCCCTCGAAGAATGGTGTTGTGATTGGAGGATTAAGATAAATTCCAACAAATCCCATCAAATCACCTTTACCCTTCGTCGTAAACCTACTGACTGCCCTAGTTTCATTTAATGATGTTACTCTTACCCCTGTCGAACAGATCCGCTACCTTGGACTACATTTGAACAAACGATTAACCTAGAATCTTCACACAAGACTGAAAAGACAGAAAACTGGAAGTCGATTTCGACTATTACAGCACTTACTAGACAAACGGTCTAAACTTCCTACATATTACAAAAGATTGATCTACTTGACTGTAATAAGGCCAATTTGGACATATGGAGTTGAGCTTTGGGGCTCCACTAAACCTTCGACTTCCTCTCGTATTCAATCCTTACAATCCAAAATTTTTCGTAAAATCCTCAATGCTCCTTACTTTGTCACAAATAAAATCATACATAAAGACCTTAATATTCCCCATGTAACCGATCTAGCCCGAACCAGATATCACTCCTTCCATTATAAACTCCACAACCACTCAAACCCCCTAGTTTCTAATCTTGCATCCACTTCCATTCCTGACAATCCTCCGAGGCGCCTGAAAAGAAGATGGCCACGAAACCAGTTAAGGTAAAATGTCATTAGAGCGCTTTTTTTACTCTTCTATGTAAATAAATTATGGCTAAACTTTTTTTTTCAATACCCTTTAACCCCTCGTTTTTGATATAATCGGGGAGGGGAGGGTAATTAAATAACATAACTAGAGAGGAGAGATAGGCTCACGTTTTCATTCCGTGAAACCAGCACGAAATAAAATTCAAGAGGTTGCTACTACGGCGCCTTAGCTCCCTCGGCTACAAGTGGCATAAATAATGGTTCAACTGAAAGGGGTGACATTACTCAATGTATACATCAATAGAGACCTATGTTATACCTACGACGCAAATGTTTTTATTGTCTTGATACGTCTATTCTGTTCTTATAGGTCTCAAAAGCAAATTTATTTTTATATTTATAATTTTTAATTTATAATTTTTAATTTGTATTATAATCAAATCGTTTAATTATTGACACGATTATTGAACATTTCGCCTGTCTTACGCGAGTTGACAAACGCGCGTATTAATAGTATTCAACGGCTATTGTTATAAACTGAACTATTGTTTTTAAGAGCGTATCGTCCAATAAGGTTGACTTAACCGGTCACTTTGCCGCCAGAGGAAATGACTTTTTTTTGTGCTCTTGACCAGATTACAAGCATTAATTAATCATATGCAAGACTTTATCACTACTGGAGGCAAAAAGTGGCCAAGTTTTTCCACTGGAAGACCGCATCTGTCTATTTTGTGTTAAACACATGTTAAATCAGTTCCCATAAAGTCCCAAACATACCATCCTTCCTTTTAGACTTTTTTACCCAACTTGCTTAGATTAAATTGGTAACCTCCACTATCGGCAATTGAATCTACGATATATAGGCATAACTTACACTTCCTTTAAATTTCCTCCAATTAATTTTATGAAATCCAATTAGATGAATTTTCTCTGTTCCATCTCCTACCTACCCAATATTTGCTTGGAAAAAGTCTAATATCCCCTTCCTATCCTTCGTTTATGTATTTTTATGTATCCTTAAGGACCAGAGATGTCATTCATTCATTGGGCTTAAGACAAAAAGTTGGTTGCAGTTGTGGTTTATTTAACATTCTATTTTACAATAAAAAATAAATTTTGAATTCTTAGTTTGATTTTCAGAGACAAGAAGGAAATTTCGTTCAAAATGCTCATTTTCAAATTGTAAAATATTAAGGAAATCTAGAATGGTGGGTGTGAGTTACCGTAATCCTGTGTGTAAAGATCACAAAAATAAAAAAAGGTTTCACAATATTAATGAAATTACTACTATATCTGTTCATGACTGAAATTATCTATTATTATAAATATCTTTCAAAAGTTTTATTCTAGGTTATATTGCGATGAGCATAATTATGTACCACCACAAAGTAATGAAGCTATTTACATTTAGTACATTCTTGTTTCTTAAAATTTTTAGATTATTTTCCTTGCCATTTAATTTTAATGAAATGGAATAATTTATTACAAAGTGAGAATAGATATATTTTTTTAATCTTAACAGAATAAAAGAAAAAAAAATCTCCATCTTTACCGTTACAACAGCCAATGGAATCTCGGTAACTAGGAAAACAGTTACGACGACGATCAACATAAGGGTGGTACAGTTTGAGTCTCTCAGCCTCTTGCACTCGCTCTTCCGGTTCTCCTTGAAGAGTTTGTCTCGTTTTTCTTGAGCCTTCCTTAGAGCGCGGAAGAGGAGGAGGTTGAGGGCCACCAGGGATATGCAAGGAACAGCATGGACGAACACCACCCGGAACAGGTAGTAGACGATGAAGTAGACGTCCGGAGATATTCCCTTTTCCACCCATTGGGCGATCTGGACCTAGAAAAAGGATAAAAAAAAAAAACAACGTAAATTTTAATAATAATATATTTCTCATAGTTAAATTTAAAGTTAAACAAACAATAAATATTTGTCCAAAAATCTAAAGACTAAAATAAACAAAAAAATTAAATTTGTAAGATATGAGTATAACGATTATGTTATTGTAACAACGAAGTTAACTTTATCGTTTATTTTTTTTAGGAAGATCATTAGTTGATCGTGTGTAATTAATAGAGGAAGAGGATACGGGTTAAGCATAGCAAGTAAACAAAAGATTCCTTGGTTTCTATGCTAGATAAAAGCCGTGATGAAGGATTAATAAGTGGGACGAAAAAAATGTT
>NW_027107227.1:71192-73864 GCF_000696795.3 Halyomorpha halys
CTCATCAAACTTGCAATGAGATCCAAAAACCACATTTTTATAGTACTTCGATTTTTACTGGAATTCATGCTTTTCCAATCGGGTCCAAAATGTTCTTTAAGATATCGTCAATATCAAACAATTTCCCTATAGTACAAGAGCCCGGAAGAAAAAAAGGCAGTAATCTCACCCCAATTTTTGATTACTTTAATGAAAACTAGGTATAACTACTAGTCAAAATTGATGAGTCTGCCAAGTATACTTCCTTTTTAAAAAGCTATATCTCGACAACTATTTAACGTAAATAACTCTATTAGGGCTCATATTTTAGTAAATTTACTCTATTTTAAATCGTGTTCTCTTAGGTTTTCTTGTGTTGTTCCTACTTTTTAAGATATAGAGCTCATTATAATAATAATTGATATATTAGTTATATATATATATATACTTAGTATATCTATAATTAGTTATATAAATATATATATATATACAAATTATTGAATAATTAGTTTCTTTTATCGCTTTGAAACAGCCGCCATTTTTTATTCCCCCTACCTATACTTGATCAATTTTGACTATTAATTATACATAGGTTTCATTAAAGAAATCAAAAATAGGGTGAGATAATTGCCTTTTTTCTCCACTTGGGCTCTTGTACTGGTACTGGTACTGGTACTGGTACTCAAATTAGTATCAAATCCAGGTGATATGTGCAAAATTTTCATATTTTTCTTTGTAAGCAGATGAAATACACCTACATATATCGTTGAGATAGTTCATCTCACCCTGAACTTCAATATCATCTCTAAATCTAGATACATTTCTATTGTAAGAGGTGGAAATCTTAAACAAACTTGTATAAAAACCAAAATCCCAGGCCGATCCGGTGAAACCTTTCGTGATTAAAATGGAGATTGGATGAAACTGGTTATCTACAAACGCATTACTTAAAACACAATTTTGACGGGAAAGGAGCTGGTTCTGTTTCTTTACGCTAGGCAGCATGATGATCGAGAACAATCGGAAAATAGAAAAAAGGGCATTTCAGAAAAATGTCGATGGTGCAGTTTTTGATGCTACACACCTTACTTATAAAAGTTGCTTCTATAGAAACAAGGACTCTGTTTTGCATTTTAAACATAATTAGCGAACTTTTGTTATTAAAGTTTGTCAATTGTTATTGAATAACTCCGAAACTTAGCGCCTGACAGAAAAGTTTATTATGTTTTCAAAGTCCATAAAATTTGCTACAATATGAAACTGAACTTAGATTTCTACGACCATTACTTTTCAAGATAATCCATTACTCTCCAAACATTTACCATTTTCCCCAAAAAGGAAAAATTGTCGTAAATGTTTCTTATTTTGTGAAATATAAAAAAATATTTGTTTAAAGAAATTAACAATACAGAAATAATTTGAGGTAAATGGGGTTAGCTATCGTAAGCTATAGCTATAATCATATAAAATTGTTGAACAACTGAATCATCTCCACTATCTTTTTCCTCTTATTCCTTACCTTATTTTCCCCCAATTTGGCTGCGCTTGTTTATTGTAAGGATTGAGCTCGAAGCAAAACTAAAACGTCTGAATGAACTGCTTAGTACGATTTATTATCGGGATCACCAGAAATGAGATTATGACCAAATTATAATCCTAAATTATGCGAAGAATTTGTGGTTCTACCCTTCTTAACGATACCAGTATTTTCTAGCTTCCTTCCTTTATTAGATGACTACAATTCCGTGCTTCTCCTATATTCAACAAAACCTTCATTTTAAATCCACCATTCGATCACGTACTCTAGATCCCGATCTCTGCCTTCTACTCTCCTTCCCCATTACTGCTGCGTTTAAGAAGTTTTTTTCTGGCTAACCTTGTAGAATTCAATCCTTCTTACCGTACCCAATGCACCACCCATTCCTCCATAAATTCCTCATTCTTAGACTATCAGAAAGAATATATATATATTATCTTCAAAACCTCCCTAAATATTTTTTTCTTTAATATTTATCTCTATGTTCCGGTAGAGGCCACACTGCCCTAGCCCACTTGAAGTGAACCTCAAATCGTTTTGAAGTCACTCCATATCCCAGAATAATGAAAATTTTCGTTTCATGACATTTCAATAAAATGAATAATTGTAGTGAGCTTAATTAACGTTTTACGCACAGTTTAAATTGGAATTATAAATTATTTTTTTAAATGAATATTTTTAGAACTAAATTTAAACACACATAAAAAATCATTATTGATCAAACTGCTTTCCATTCCATGGTTGTTTCTGATCTATTCCGGGATTGCTGAATTAACCTGGATGCAATTAAAGTTTTCAAGAGTTTAACTAACACAGCTCCCTTGGGATTCTTTAATTAAAGCACAAGTTCTAATTAAAATAAATAATACTTCTCAACCTACCTGGCTTAGATTACTCCTTCCCTCTTCTATTATGTCTGTTTTCTTATATCTGCTTTCTCCGATTCTAATAACTAAATATAATTCTTAATATCTTAAATCCAATATCTAACCTTTTTTCTTTATTATTGAAATAAATAGCTTCGTAAGATTGATCGTGTGTAATTAATAGAGGAAGAGGATACGGGTTAAGCATAGCAAGTAAACAAAAGATCCTTGGTTTCTATGCTAGATAAAAGCCGTGATGAAGGATTAATAAGTGGGACGAAAAAAATGTT
>NW_027107227.1:74211-76854 GCF_000696795.3 Halyomorpha halys
TCCCTTCTTCATCAACATAACGTTCTTCTTCTTAATCAATATAAATGAAAAATTCATTTTGTGCTATTGATATTGATTCTTCAAATAATCAAAGAAGATTACTTTGAACCAGTTTTTATAAACACCTTGGAAATCAATAGGTGGTAGTAAATTGAGAATGCCACCATAGAAGAAAATACATAAACATCATTAAAAACATAATGTAAAAAAAATAAATTTTTTTTTTAATTTATGAAAAAGACCGTCCTTTATTTTTTCCATGATAATATACACTTTCTCTTGAAATAAAAAATAGTTAAAAATATATATTAAAACAGAAATCCGTTAATCTATACCTAAGCAAATCATAATTATGTATGCTTTTTTTATTTGATTACAAATTATTTTAAATTAATATGAAATTACAATAATATTGATGATTTCAAACAATAGAAAAAAATTAAATCGGTTTAGGATAACAAATAATGTCTGGTTGTTCATGAACTGGAGTGAACTATCTCCCGTTTCTGGCGTGAAATTATTCATGGTCACATTTTCGGAAAGGACTACTAAGAAAGAGATTAATCATTACAACTGATATTTGCTTCATAATCGCAGATATCATTTGAAAAACTTTGAAGCCACAAATACATAAATATTTTCAGAAAAAATACAAACTATTAGATATATGTTATTTAATGGAGAGTAACAGAAGGAGAAAGAAAAGTACGAAAAAAACTATGATAATTTTTCAACTGAACTTGGCAACCACCAATCAGAAAGTATATATACTTATACTATATACTTCTCCTCTTTCTTAAAATATGTATGGTATAGATTCTACTACCACTGTGGTATCACATATAGCAACATGAAACTTCGATTGAAAATGGCATAATGTTATCCCTTAAGGAGCTACAATCAAACCAATAATTGATCAGTTACCTTTTTCAATATTTTGGGCAATTATTTAATGGATCTTTATTATATTATTCCAGATGGAACATACTCCTTTCACAAGTGGATATTTGATGAGGAGTCGAGAATCATCGCTCTGGAAAATTACCTGTTTGCAAAAAATATTGCACTTGACATTGAAGCATATTAAAAGGCGAGCTCACAATATTCTGACACATAAATTATAAATTTTGTAACGGCTTAGGATCTTGAAGATAAAGAACATAGAGTTAAGAAGATAATCCAGTTTCGTGATATTTGATCTTTGTACTTCTTAGCCGCAAGCGACTATTTTGGGTCGATGGACAGTAGGTTGTTGGAAACAACAATTTCAATTTGCAACTATTGAACATGAGTCTTTCATATTTTTAATTTACCATAAGTATGGAATATATTACATCTCAACCAACCCCGAGAGAACTTTTAAAAGTGTGGTGAAGGCATCTAATTTCACAATTTCTCTCTCCCTTTCTAAGGAAGTTAACCCTCTAAGGCAAGGTAACTCGAAAAGTTGTACATATGAAGGAAGGAAAATGGTGGATTTGTTAAAAATTCATGAAGGAATAGATCTAACTTCTGAAAGTGCGGAAACAAGGGTTGGGGGAGATGGAAAGGTCGGACAAAGGGAAGAGACCCAACATAAATTGAATGTAGACGGGTAAAGGAGTTTTGGTGAAGAAGGAATGGACACAGATAATCGTGTATGAGGGTTCAGACACGTGCTCTAGATTCAATACCTACCTAGTTAACATTTCTCATAAAGTTCTAATTAAAACTAAAAAACTAAATTCCATAAAACTCCATAAATATTTAACACCTTCATACTGAAACCAATGATAAATTCTTTCCTGATGGAAATCTATTAGGTACTATCAAAAAGTTGGTAGTTGTGTTTTACTAATACCAAAGATTATGATTCATATTCTATTTTCTGAAAAATTCATCAGAATGTATTATTTTGGAATAATTTTGACACAACAATAACAAATTTATACGCAACAAGAGAGTTATCCTCAATGGATTGGAGGGTGTTATTGCGGTTGATCCATCAATCATACTGTTAGTCAGGCTTCAAAACTAATCATCAACCAATCAATCAAAGGGATTACAGACAGCAAATAGTTGATATATACGGAGTAGTTTTTGTACAATAATTTCTAGTAAAGTATGTTGGTTTTTCTGAAATAATATATTTCCATTATCTAGTGAATGTAGTGATGATTCGCCAGAAGATCTGAATGATAAATGAATTAAAGTAATATTTCAATTTTAATGAAATGTAATGGCTGTTTTATTTTTTTTTGTTTGTTCTTTAGGGTAGTGTTAAAAAAAGGATTATATATATATATTTTTTTTACCATTATAGCATTATAGGAGGGTTCGGTATTTTATAATTTAACTGAGTCCATAAAAAGGACCGTATGTTATGTGTGTGGATAAAACAAGAATAGGAAACATCGAGAAAATAAATAGAAAGGTAAACGAATAGAAAAATTAAATAAATTACTGGTTTAATGAAACCAAAAGCGAATAAGGTGTATAATCTTTCAACTATTCAAATACATGAATATATATAATGGACGTTTCTTATAATCGTATTCCTGTGATAATTTTTTTTAATTTATTTTTCTGATTGTTTTCAGTGATCTTATTGGAGGGTAATTGAGCTAATAAACTTCCGTAATTACTTTCAATTTTTTATAAAAA
>NW_027107227.1:77573-78216 GCF_000696795.3 Halyomorpha halys
TTTAAATCACTATAATTTCTCCGTTAGTATTCATTATGAAATCTCACACTGGATTCTATAACTCTAAATTGGTTTTAGGACTTGTTTCTATAAAAGACGTTTTCCAAAGATAGAAAGATTCGATCTTTTGTCTAGAGTCCAACATATTTTTTGAGCTGCAATATTCTTTATTAACACGCCCTTTCCATCGAAGCTATACACCCAATGCCATCCCCAGATATTTGGCCTGATTTGAATAGGGAATTACATTGTTATTCATTGTAGTCGGCAGATATTTGATATTCCTGTTAGTGAAATCAACATGCATTGACTTTGATTCATTTAGTTTTATTTTCCATTTCGAGGTCCATCTCTGTACACTGGCTATTGCTTTATTTAATCCTGACATGCTAAAAATCTCAGTTGCCAGACCAATCTATTATAAAGGCAATAATAATGAATTAGGCCATTACAGATCTATCTATATCATATCATGTGTAAATAAAATGATTGAAAATTACATAAATAGTCATCTAAATATTTTTCTTGAAATAGGAATTAGTATGGTTTTCAAATTGATTTTACAGGCATTTAAATTACAGAAAGATCTGTTAAAATGAGAATATTAAACAAATAATTTTTTTTTTTATAATTTATTTATTGT
>NW_027107227.1:78791-85099 GCF_000696795.3 Halyomorpha halys
AAGGTTTACGACGAAGGGTAAATGTGATTTGGTGGGATTTATTGGAATTTATTTTAATCCTCCAGTTTTGCACCATTCTTCAAGGATGATGTGGGATTGGAGAGATTGGAATACAATGGAAGGATCATTTTTAACTGACAATAGGCATGTGTCATCGGCATACGTGGTGAGAATAGTGTTAGGATGAGTTGGGATGTCAGCTGTAAACCCATCCAAGTCGACCCTTGTTCGACGTCCTCGCCGAGGGAAGGACTTCTGGCTCTGCAGCCTGAAGTCACCCACAGCTGTAAACACTGTATAAAGGATAGGACCAAGGTACTACCTTTAGGAAATATTCAATTTTAAGGGTAGTAACCCTGAGGTAAAAAAAAAAATTAAATTGGGAATATTTATTTTTCTTTAGTTTATTGGGCTATCATTCCTGAAGTTGTCCTGATAGGCTTTGAGTATTATCACATCCTCCCATGAAAATCCTTAATTTTTTAATCGTCTTCAGAAATAATTAAAAATTGTAATCTGTATGGTCTCTGAATTATTTAGATGCATACAAGTCATTATAGTCACCTCAATATTTTTTTTTTGTTTATAATTTACTGAATACTATAATGTCAAAAAAATTGTTAGGTTAAGTTGATTTTTTTGCTTGTTGGGTAAGAGTAGTTTTGTGGCAATTAAACACTCTGTTTATATCATTTATGCTAACAAAATTTAGTTCCTATCAAAAAATCCATAATTATGGGTTAATAATACCACTTAGTTGGGATATTATTATAATTCAAAACCTATCATTAATTATTTGTACTTCATTATTAGTTTGAAATTAATTAATAACTTAAATTAAGGTAGTTTATCAAATAATTGTAAATTCGAGAGGATGAGAGGAGAGAGAGAAGGGTTGCAGAAGGTATTTAAATGGGAGACTTTCCTAATAAAAAAGCCGATTGAAAGTTTTGTTTAACAAACAAGTAATCTTGTGCTCTTCTTGAGCTACGGTGTAGCTAATCATTCAACAAGAGATTAGAAAACTTTAACTATTAATTGCTAAATGATGCCTTCCCTATTTAACTACTTAAAAATATTTAATGAAAGCTAAATTAAAAGACTATCGTACGATAAACTAAAATACCAATAGACGATGAAATAATTGTAAGAGATATTATTCATCAATAATGAATTTGAATTAATAAATGAAATTAATTAAGACAGTTTGTTTAAATAAATACAATTTTATGAATTTTAGTCTCAAAACATTTTTATTTCACAGCAATGTGATAAATTTTAGTGTTGACTGAGATGAATAATTTTAATTTTTAATTTAATGTGGAAAATCTCACTAATTACGGTAATTTGAGGACTGATAGAAATGGCCTAGGCAGAATAGCCTGAAGTAGTTTTTTAAATGTTTTAGTTCTAAAATAGTATTAAGATTGTCCTTATGGATGGCCGAAATGGCCGAAACGTCGGACCAATAAATAGAATAAAAATGTTTTGAGACTAAAATGGATAAAATTTTATTTATTTAAACAATATTAACCTGTCTCAAGAAAGTTTTAAGATTATAAATAAATTAAGACAGTTTATTAACTAATTGTAAGTTAGAAAGGAGGAGATGAGAGAGAAGGATAATGAAACAAATTTAAATGGCGAAATTTTCCTAATCAAAAAACTAATTACTTTTAAAGTTCAGCTTTGACACAGGTAATTATGTGCTATTCTTAAACTATTTACTACCTTAACATCCTACAACAAATTATAAAATGCTAACAGTTAAACAATAGCTAAATAATGTCTACGTCATCTTACCACTAAAAATATGTTTAATGAAGCCTACATAAAAGTACATTAAATAGTACTATAATTTAAAATACCAATAAATAATAAATTGATTGTAAAAGATAAAATAAGGAATATTTAAAATAAAATTACAAATATGTTGGTTGATCAACGCTCAATTCAATTTTCTTGAGCTTTGGCACTTAGGTTGATTGAAGTTGGAAAATCTAAGTTTGTGTAGGTTTTTTTAATTTCCGATCCAAGATGGTGGATAGATAGATTCAACAGATTTTGAAACAAAGAAAACATACAGTCTCTGCTAAAGACTTGGTGACAGACTGGGAAGGAAATATGAAAGAGGAGACGAACTTAACATGAATATCCAAAGCTAACAGGTTCTAGATTTTTTTTCGAAGACTACTGGTCAAAGAGAAATTAGACTCATAATTGACCAGTAACATAAAAAAACTAAAAGACATAAAAAGGAATTAAACGATTTCACCAAATAATTGTTTTTGATCTTTAAAGGTGGTAGAAAAGAAATAAAGTTTTTACGTAGGTGTTATTCTGTTGCGTCATTAAAATCCAGAAGTCATTAATTCCTAGCTTCAAGAGCCAGACCTATGTAATAACTCATTTGTCGGAAAAGAAAATCACTTCATCAATTTTCTTTTACCGATTACTATAATTTTTCTGAAAGAAGTTTTCATTCAATCATTTGCGAACTTTTTCACAACGCAACATTATATAAAATTGTATATTACTCCAATGGAGTTTTATAATAATAATTTAGTATAAAAATAATCGATATCCTTCCTTGAAATAAAACAATCATTGAAACTTTAAAAATTTTAAAATAAATTTGCAAAAGCAAAATAGAAAGAATGAATAACTTAGTAATAAGTTATACCATATAAGTCTAATCATATAAGAAATAAGAAAAAAAAATGAAAAAAGTCTAAACCAAATCTTACAGATATTAGATATCTAATGAAATTCAGGAACAATTTTATTTTCTTGTTCCAAAGTGAATTTGTGAACTGATCATAAGTCTACTGGTAAGAAAAGATAATTCAATTAAAAAGAAAAAAAAAAATTTTTAGTTCAAAAACAAATAGTTACAGACGTACTAAAAACTGAATGTTTTTAAATCACGTTAATTTAAGTTTTATATGAATTTTCAAACTTATTTGAAATAAAATGATATGATTACAGTACATGTAAATTAATTTGATAAAAAACATTACTAAAATTAAATGAATTCCACAAGTAATCCATATGTATTGTACTTTTTACCTCTGGTGTAATCACAGTTTTTAATCACGTATCTACTAACTATATTTCATTTATTCCTTCATTAGGTTCATAAATATATTTAAATACCTAATTCATAATTAGTATCCGTCAGAGTTGTTTTATTCAATTTAATTAATCAAATCTCTTATGATAATCCAGATCACACCATCACACTTGGTATTTTACCGCTTAAATTTAAACCTTTTTCAGTACCTGCGTATTATATTTCGAACGAAATATTAGACTGATATACATAAAATTAGAAAGGGGAGGAATGCCACTGTTTCAAACCTCAATGGATCTTAAAATATGAAACAAAATTTACCGATTTAAATTTGATTCGCTCCATCCTATGCTATTTATTGTATAAATTCATTTTTGCTTTGTACTAAATTTAATGCAAAAAATATAGAAATGAATCAATTACAACATTCTGAATGTTCCAATTTCTAACAAAATACAAAACCTCAAATTAGCTATAAACAATACAGAAGCACCCAATTCTGTCTAATATACAGGGTGTTTCAGTGTTAAGTGGCCAAACTCAAAATATGAACTAAGGACCTCAAAACAAGAAAAATATTTCTCTGGAGATATGCCCGTAAAGGCATTGTTTAGTATCATTTCATCATTTTTATGTATTATTTAAGTTATATGAAATAAATAAAACTTTTTTTTTTACAACTATTTTATTAATTAAACGTAAACATTAAATTCATATTAATTATTGTTCAAAGTGATTTCCTTGAGCATTAAGACAGCCTCGGCATCTTTCTTCATCTCCAACAGTGGCAGAAGGACACTGCATATGTGATATTGTTTCACAAGATTCAATTATCCTTCTTCGTAAGGAATTATGATCATTGAACGGCCTTGCATAGACTTTTTATTTAATTATTTAATGACCAAACAAAAAAATCCAGTGCTGTCAGTTCTGGAGAGCGTGCAGGCTAAGCCTCTATTCCAGCACGGCCAATCCATTGATTAGGATGATTAACATTAGGCCTTTGTCGTGGACCTGCATGTGCAGGATAATCATCTAATTGAAGCTACATGTCCCTTACCAGTTGTAGTGGAATATGTTCGACTAAATCATAGTAATCATTACTAAGAAATTCCAGAAATGTACCCGCATTGATTCGAGATGGCAAGAAATGTGGACATTACCGATTATCCCTAATCACACATTTCACTGAAATTGGTCCTGAAAATGCTGCTTACAATCGCATGAGGATTTTCCTGCGACCTGCGGTGATTATTTTTCTGATTGAAGAGACCTCTTCTTGTGAAGGTAGCTTCGTCTGTCCAGAGCATGTTTCCTGAACATTGTAGATTATACTCAACTTGATTCAAGTACCAATCTGAAAAATGTCTTCTTTGCCAAAGATCTTGCGGTAATAAGTTTTGTACCCGTTGGTAATGATATGGGTGAAGTCCATCTGCAATGAGAGTTCTCCATACTGTAGTTGGCGTAATATTTAATTCTGCTCCAGCTCTTCGTACACTGTCAGATGGATTATCATCAAAATATTGTAATATGGTCGCACTTCTTTTTTAATTTCGTGAAGAGGCAAAGATAGACTTGTTTGGTAATCTTCTATTCAGAACTCGCCTGGCATATTCACGACGGTCATCATTGGTAATACCATTGCAAAAACCGTACCCAAACACCATATCGGCATATTCATCATTAGTATAAATTGAAGGCATAATGATGAGTACTATACGAAAGCCTCTTACAAACTGATAAATGTTATTGACAGTTCCCAATGCTAATTCCAAATAGTATTAATCCTTATGTTGCCAATAGTTTTTATACAGTTAGGGATTAAAGGTCATATTAGTATTCTATCTAATCCATCTCCTAAACAAAGCATTTGCGGACACACCTTCACTTTGAACAACATTTAATATGAATCTTAATGTTGACATTTAATAACTACTTTATTTATTAATTAAATACTTTATTAGAACAAATAAATAGGTTTTATTTGTTTCACATAACGTAAATAATTTATAACAATGTAAATCTTAGGTTTGAATATCTCCTAAACAAACGGTTTGCGTACATACCTTCAAAGGAATTTTTTCTTTTGTTTAGAGATCCTTTGTTCATATTTTCAGTTTGCCCACTTAACCATGAAACACCCTGTATAAAGGGATATAAATAATAGAGTGAATTATAAAGGTGCCTCTACATGTTTGATACACAATGGTAAATTCGCGCATGCGCAATCGTGTGGATGAGTTATTTGGCTTGGCTGGTAACAGTTAGCCTGAATTTGTGGCAGACCCGTTGAGTGTCGATTTTTGGGAACAAATCAAAGGGAGCTTATACTGCAGCCACACCTTTTTGTTCTTTTGTTGTTTTAAAATTGTCAAATAATAAATGTTTGTGCTCTTCGTGCTTTAATTAATTAAAGAATTTCCCCAACCTTCTAATTTAATAATTAACTTTACTTTAAGATGGTGAATTTTAAAATTCTGTCGATTGGGAGTAGAAACATTTCAAATCATGTTAATTAACTTTAGCACTTTACTTATTTTGATTTAACGTAGGTTTGCTCCCTACTTTGTCACAAATAAAATCATCCACAAAGACCTTAATGTTCTATTTGTAATCGATCTAGCCCGAACCATATATCAATCCTTCCATTACAAACTCCCTAACCACTCAAACCGATTAGTTTCTAATCTTGCTTCCTCTTTTATTCCGGACAATCCTCCGAGGTGTCTGAAAAGAAGATGGTCTCGAGACCTTATATTGCAAAAATGTTTTTAGAGTGCTACCATTGGGTAGTTTCTCTACATGCTTGTACCATACCATTATGATTTCCTCAAATTTACTAGATGAGTTGTAATACAGTTGTAAATATCAATAAATAAATTAAAAAAAAAAGTAGGATAAATGTATATACACTTGGACTAAAAGGCTTTTAAAAAAAGGAAAAAGGGAGCAGAATAATAACACAAGCTTAATAGAATGATACTGCTTATATTCTCCTATATACATTATCAGTGCTTATAACTAACATAAGGAGTTAGGATTAAAGTTGTATACAGGCCTTGTCCTACCATAACTTATATATATATATAAAGCCATTAATAAGTCTAGGTAATTAAATTTTATGATAGAATTTCCTGAACGAATGTTGAATTTATAAGTTATGTTAGTAAGAACGATTTCTCTAAATGTTGATCATTTACAACCTACTTTGCTAATATTTACGTATCTTTTC
>NW_027107227.1:85149-95750 GCF_000696795.3 Halyomorpha halys
AAAAAATGTAATTTATAAATTTATATATGTCCGATCACGGATTGATCAGTATGCTGTGTAATGTAGCAACCCGATGTATTTGGGCAGCATGAATGAATAAATTTCTTTCTCTGTGTTTCTCTGTCGATTGGGAGTAGAAACATTTCAAATCTTGTTAATTAACTTTAGCACTTTACTTATTTTTGATTTAACGTAGGTTTGCTCCCTACTTTGTCCCAAATAAAATCATCCACTAAGACCTTAATGTTCCATTTGTAATCGATCTAGCCCGAACCAGATATCAATCCTTCCATTACAAACTCCCTAACCACTCAAACCCATTAGTTTCTAATCTTGCTTCCTCTTTTATTCCGGACAATTCTCCGAGTCGTCTGAAAAGAAGATGGTCTCGAGACCTTATATTGTAAAAATGAGTACTACCATTGGGTAGTTTCTCTACATGCTTGTACCATACCATTATGATTTCCTCAAATTTACTTGATGAGTTGTAATACAGTTGTAAATATCAATAAATAAATTTAAAAAAAAAAGTAGGATGAATGTATATACACTTGGACTAAAAGGCTTTTAAAAAAAGGAAAAGGGAGCAGAATAATAACACACGCTTAATAGAATGATACTGCTTATATTCTCCTATATACATTATCAGTGCTTATAACTAACATAAGGAGTTAGGATTAAGGTTGTATACAGGCCTTGTCCTACCATAACTTATATATATAAAGCCATTATATGTCTAGGTAATTAAATTTTATGATAGAATTTCCTAAACGAATGTTGAATTTATAAGTTATGTTAGTAAGAACGATTTCTATAAATGTTGATCATTTACAACCTACTTTGCTAATATTTACGTATCTTTTCATTTAGTCTATCTTCATTTTGTTCCTTTTTAAAATGAAAATCTAATGTTATAGCCAACAAGAGTCAGAAGAACGTACAAGTAATTAATGAATTCAGAAATTATAATATCTATATTACCGGGCTGTAGATGTATGCTACAACTCATTTTCTGACTAATTCACCGCTTTATAAAAAAAAAAACAACAATGCCTATGAAATAAAAATTCCCCTTGTTGTAGATGTGCGATAGAACTGGGATTGAAAATTCTCAGTGATTTAAAAAAAAATGGATTTCGTATTTGGGCCCACGTGTGTTTTATAAATATTCTATGTAAGTTAACATGGAAACCAGTTTTATATTTATCTCAACATATAAAAAAATTAATAATACTCCCTTAAGGACTTAATGATCTCTGTATCTCATAATCGAGAATGGCTAAGAAGCCTAAATTATTAACGACCGTCTTCCTTAAGTTATAGATATGCACTAGATTTAAAAAAAAATCGTATCCTTACTGGGCTTACTAAACTATTTCTACGATCTAAAAATAAACAAACAAAATTTAATACTCAGTTGTATCATTGCATTTACTATGGCATGATTGATCACTGATGGAACTTTTTCTCTTTTGAGGTGTTAATATTTAAACATAGATTGATATTAGGAGATGGTCAGCGGTGCATCAACAAAGGCGCACAAATCTTATTGTTTAAATAAATAAAATTGTATCCATTTTAATCTCAAAACATTTGTTATTCCTACATAAGTCCAACGTTTCGGCCAATTCAGCCATCCTCAAGGACAATCTCTCACAAACAGCTTTTATTACATATATGATCTTTAACAATTCCAAAAATATAACGATATTATTTATAAATTATCATATTTTAATGCAATTTAGAACCAAATAATTTCACGCAGACTATTCTGCCCTGGTAATTTATATCAGTCCACAAATTAATCTATGAGACATTAAAACATTAGGGAATCATACAATTTTCTTAATAAGCAATTCTTAGATTATGCCTAATTACCTAATTCGTCAATTGTTCACATTAAATTAAAAATCGCATTATTTTTCTATTATATACTAGTTCGTAGATACCGGTTAAAAAATATTCTCTACCCCTCTTGTTAAATTCTTTTTCGTGTTTCTTGATTGTAGAATTTTACATAAATAACAGTGATTAACTTGCTTGGAAAGTTATTTGAAGTTTAGATCTTAATGAGAAAAGCTCCATGCTAAGTTAGTTAGCAAGTTAAGGGCTTTAAATCTCCATCTATCTTTTAAAGAAACGGGAGGATCTAGCATGAAGTATTCTCAGAATTCACAATAATGGCTTCAGATTTTCGTTAAAGGGTTTTGCTTGTGTAATTGTACATAATTAAACTAATCCAAAAGCAATTTTATCTTGTTCTGTTAAACTGAAATTTCTTTATAATGACGGTAAAGTTTTGAATAAAATAGACGTATCATTGAAATCTTTACGTTTATTATTTAATAATAATTAACAAAGGTTACGCATGTTTTGTCATGGGTACCAATGTTGACCCAATAGTAACTGTAATCGCATTTGATTATTATTGGTGATTGTAATTTCTTTGGCTCAACTTTTAATTGTAATCGCGATAGCAGTGGATCACCAAATAGCTGAAGTTACCAATTAGAATAACCTGTATTTATAATAATTTCGGTTTATTCAAAATCACATTAATTGTAAATGAAATTCCTATTTTTCCAATACTGGTGACAATATTGGCAAAAATGAGTTGGAAATACGATTTCAATTGAAATTTTTTCCCAATTACTGTAATTTGAAATAGCAGAAATAAAGCTACAATTATGACTAGTACTTGTAACTATTTGACGACCCACTATAATTGTAATAATGTTCTGAAATCATAATTACTTGAACCAAAGTAATCGCAGTCACTAATTACAGTCAAATGTAATTCCAATTACTTTTTGCACTTTAGGAACCCTAAATTAATTAAGAATTATTTTCTTAACAGTATCAAAACTTTCTCCCTCACCCCATCGCCACTTCATTCTAAATAAAATTTATTAAAATTCACCAATTGTAACTGAAAATATTTCACAATGCCATTGAATTATCCTTCTTCTCCTTCGACAGACACATAAACCTAATCAATGAAGAAACTGAAAGGTAATAACGCACTGCACCCAAATTCAACAAATTTATACCGATGAACAAACTATAAGGAAGGACAATAATAAATGACAGTACCTAACATATAACTTACATTGCCCAATTTCTAAAGCTGGAAAAGAGACTGTACATCATGTTTTGCAATATCCAGGGTTACCTTCTTGGACTGTCGTTAAAACAAAAATAAAAAAAAATGTTTAAAGAGAATGGTTAATGATGATATATTTGGATGGGTCATTCCATTATTGTTTGACATTTTGATGCTACGAAGATTGTCAGAATTCCAAAAAATTAATGTTGAATTTCGATCTAGAAAGTCCCATTCCACCTTTGGAGAAAAACATTCCTAATGCACAATAGTCAGTTTCCGGGCTGTTTGTATTTTTTTTTTTTCAAAATTTTGAAAATATCTCAACAACACCGAGGTTTCAGGAGAGTTACTGTTTAAGGAAGTCCCTTCAAATATATTGAATGTCAGCTTAAAATGCTGCCATCTAGTGGCATACAAAGGAAGTTAGTAGTACCCAATAAACAAGAGAACAGGTACTATTTGAGAGAGAACAAACCATGAATGAGCCCGGCTATCTAGGGCAACTTCATTTTGCTGATAGTCAACTATCACTCAGGGTGAGTGAATAGTTAATCAACACAGCCAGGCAGGGGACGGAATCAGGATGAGAGGACTGAACACATCACAAGAGCTAATCTGTAAGCTCCTCAAAGGATCTCAGTATCAAGCTCACACAGTACACAAGCTCCTGTACTTTGGGAACTGTCCGTTTCTTACTTCAGGTATCCCGAGTGTATGTTGAATTTTTATTTATATTAGTGTGGAAAAGGGGTGTTGAAATTGTGAGACTTTTCGGGTTATTAATGAACGTGGGTATATTTAAATAAATCAAGTAAAATCCCCGAGAGGGAAAAACTATGGTCAGTGTGTTAGCTTAAAATATTATATTATTTCGATTATAGACATGAGCATTGGGTGGTCTTATATATTACGATATTGGCTTATCTGTGTGTGACGTCTTCGCCGCCGCGGTCACGTCTTCTTCGCTTCCCAAAAGTAGGCAAAAATGGTGAAACCATGTTCTCTTCGCCTGGTGTCAGAAAGACGTGTTTTTCCCTCAGTGGGTTGAATAGGTTGTCGTTGGTTGTGGTGAAGAGGTAGGGACAAGCCAGATCATGGCTTGCATGGCACGATAAAGGTCTTCCGGTGTCCGTGGTAAGAGTGGCATCAGAAAATGAGACTCCCGACACCAACTTTATATACAATTTTTAAAAAGCGCCGGAAAATTCGGATTATATAAATCCAACACAACCCAACCAAGTAAATTTTAATAATCTCCACTATTTCATCTAATCAATTATTAAAATTCAACCAACATAACTAATAAAAATTGTAACCACCTTTGGTTAAACATATACTATCAATGGTCAGAACAGAGGCTATTTGGCCATTATAAAAATATCCACTCCATACACCCAGAACCAGCTATTTTATAAAAATAAGACACATTATAAAAATAATGCGGATTTTTATTGATCTCAGACTGCAGTGATTGAACAGTTGCCGTAAAATGATCTGGAATACTGGCTAAATTCGGTAATGCTCTTGAAGGCAACTATGCACATTAATCAAGGTATAACTTACAAAATATATATTGAGGATTTAAATTTTTTTTTTTTTAATGGCAGGTTGACGTTTCTTTAATGTCCAATGTTGCAGGAGCATCATCCCGAAGAAAGAATTGGCTCTACTAGGTACTACTATATATTCCCTAGTTTTTTGTTGTGAACCTTTATGTAAAGCTAGTATACATTTGTCATTTGTATTATGCATTGTATGTATGTATGTATTGGATAAATTTAATAATAAAGGAGGTTCCAAAAAAGAAATTGTGTGAACCATCATTACTGCACGTCAAAGAGCTGCAACCCCAACAGCCTTACTTGCTTAATTAAGCAATCTGCAGTTTTTGTTATATGAGAAATTAAAGAAGTATGAGTTAACCAGATAATTTAGAAGTCTACTAATTACTGAAATGTGTGAATTGCATCTGGTAAATAAGTTCAGATGTTAGATGGGCGTGTAAAGTAGTAGGTCTTAGCAATCAATGAATCTCTAAAAAAAAGTATAAACAATGACACAACGGGTAAATGTCTGAGAGGTAGATCGAAACATAGGTGGGGTGAAGTCTGATTTTGTGGATATGGATTTGAACAGTTATCATTGGAAAAATGTGTGGACAGCGATTAGTCGTATCGGCGTGGAACCTTCGGGTTCACTAATTATGATATATCTCTCAAACGGGTCGACTACAATTAGAAAATAATTGTGAAGCAAAGGAAAAAAAAATACACTTACCCTACAGACTGTAACATTTTCCTGGTTGCCCCAAGAAATGTTGACTGGAAGGTAGTCCCTATCGATGAATCGAGTTGATTGATGAAGTGTTGCAATAAATGAGATCCAAGCAATGCATTTAAGAACCCTCGGCATCGTACACCAGGTCCTTGCTACGGGAGCGTGGCAAACGTAAATATACCTGGAAATGGTAAGAATGTTTTTTAAGTAATTAGGAAACGAAAGAATAAATATTAATTTTAATGAAAACGTTTTTACAGGTTTGCTGTATTAATACTATGCTGAATTAAGAACTATTTTACTACATTAACTAAAAAAGAAACTATATAACATATCCATTTAAGAAAAGCATTTTGAACTAATAAACTCCAAATAAATATATACCTAGGGAATTTTTTAAAACTCTCCTTAAAATCGGTCTTGAAAATAGTTAAAAAAACTACGTGTAATATTGGTAAATTGATAAAAAAATAAACATAATTTCCTATATCTTCAATTTAAAGAACTGTGAGGCACGCATAGATCCTTTCGTTTTTGAACTACGTAATGATTCATAAACCTTAAGCCTAGGCTATAATGTAAATGGTAACAACATGGCGGTGTCGATTATCAACACCATGATTTTGGAAGAGAGAAGCTAAGGGAATGGTTAGCAGATAACATTTCTATTCTGAGGGCATAGCTTTATCTAAATTCTTGCATGCAAAGTTTATATTTGCTATAGAGGATGCAAAATATCAGAATAACATAAGTTTAGAATGAAGTGCGATATTAATTTATTTAAATGAAAATTTAAAACTTTGGTGATAAGTAAAAAAAAAAAATATATCGATCTTGATATAGGACTTGTATCTACTGTACTACTTAAACAGTTGTTCCATGGATCTCTTATATTACAGATTATTTTTGGGATTTCAAGGTAATAGATTTTACCTTGCTTATCAGGATAAGCAAGTAGATTTAACTAGTGATTTGGATAGAGAAATAAATATTTTTAATTTTAATTTTCAAGACCTAAATTAAATATCCGGGGGTTCGATAGGCCTGACTACCAACCCAAAGGTGACTTCCAACTTGTGAGTTCAAGTTCCGGCCTCACCCAGAATTTTTTCAATCAAATAATTATACAATACTCACTCATAGCCTCGCCCCGGGCATTCGTGAGTCCCGTTAGCAAATGGGTGGGTGGCACTCACAAAAATAGGCGTGGAAGTGAAGAATCCATATGAAAACTTCGTCAAGGAACGCGCGATGTATTTCCGTAGAACATCGCGCTAGGTTTTGGACCTCCACGGTCTGTCGTGCCAATAAAATAAGAAGAAGAAGAAATTAAACATCCACGAAAAAAGAAAATACATAACATTTAGGCAAATTTATTGTTAAAAGGCAAAGAATGCCTGTAGTGATTGAATTTATAGCTCTTTTTAACGAGTAATTTGCGCATTTACATAAACAACATTACTTCATATAATTGTATTTTTAAGAGATTGGGATGGTACTGGTAAGGCGCTGTGCTAATAACTCCAAGTTGCTATGACTGTTTCTATAAACTCTGCTGGATTTTTTTAAAATTAAAATATTTTATATCTTTTAAGCTTTCTGACTAAAAAAAATGAAATGGATGAGTAAAAGTGAATTTAAACAGAAATAATTTTATTTCTAATTAAATTTTCTAAGAAGAGTAGAGTTCAAGAAATCCCTGTGATTTTCTTTTTTCTTCTTTTGAGTGATATTGGATGAGGCAATCAGGATAAGCTTTCCTTGGATATTTTATCTCTGCACCATGAAACCTCTAAAGCTTCAAAATCATCTTACTGGAATTGACGGATAGAATGACAGAAGTAATAAGTTGAAAAATCTTGAAAGAGGCTTGCAATCTGAAGGTTTAGATTGGCATTGAATTACTTGAAGCTAAGCCTCATTTAATTGAGAGCAAACTCAGCAATGAATTAAGTTACAGGTTATTATGAATGATACATAGGATTATGTCTTTGCTTAAAAACCTACTGCTTCTATTATAATCACAGATGATCTATTTTCCATAATTAAGAAACTAAATATTTACTATCAGAGATACACTATTGTGGCTTTATGGTGATATTTTATAGATTGTGCGGTGATGGGAATAGACTTTCAAGCAACAAGGTGGAGATTCAAAGTTTAAGAATTCAAGGAGATGCTAACATCAATAAATATAGCCATAAACACATCGGAAAATAAATTGTAAAACAGCGGAATGATGGTTTTTAACACGGAAGTATTTTATAAATATCAATGCAAGCAAGAAAATCGAATCATGCATCGATGCAATGCAATATTGAAAATGTTTATGGTGGCACATTATAATTCAAGTTAGCGTAATATGGTAGTGAGGGAGGTTTGTTTGTTTTTGTTTAGTGGCGCCAAACTTCTTTGGTCATCAATTCCATTTATATTTTATTTAATTTTCCTTATATTCTGTTAATTTGATTATTTACTTATTATTCTATTTATTTATTTTGTTATAATTGTTTTTTTTCTTCCATTCAATGTTATAATTTTGCCAGTAAATGTTGTAAACACTAATTCTATTGTTTTACCATCGTCTCCAATGGTTTTTGAAATATCTGGGTTTAGTCCTAAGCTATTGAGGTGAGGTGTGAAATATGGGCGTTGTTGGAAAATATGGCTTATTGTCAAATTATTGTTGCAATACTGGCAATTCGGAGGCATTTCTTTTGAAATAAGATAGGAGTGGGTGAGCCTCGTGTGACCTATTCTCAGCCTGGTCTGAACAACTCTACGGCATTTGCGATTGGAGGTACCCCAGGGCTTGACATCTCTTTTAATTTACTCATTGGGATTTTATTCCACAAAGATTGCCATTTATCTTCGACTTCCTTTTCAAGAGGTTTGCTCATTTCTTATGGAATTAAAATTGCTTTACCCCGTCCTGGAAGTACGAGTTTTTCACTAGCAGAGTGATCGGCTAGTTCATTCCCTGTGATTCCCGTAGTGAGGGAGGTGTGAGGAGGGCATGAGAGGAGGTATTAAAATCCAAGCTGTCTCAAAGTTTTTTTTTTTTATTTACATAATTATAAGAAATTTTATGATTATAGTTAGTTTTTTTCTGATTTTTGTAAATTTTGAAAAGAGTAGTAGTTAGATTGAAATTTCATTTTAACAAAATACAATATTTAAAATTTCGAAAAAAACAAAAAAAAAAACATTTTTAGCACATCTTCCTTTATAGGATAAGCTTTTTGAAATTAATTAATTTAATAATTAAATTATCTCTCACATCTATAAAAAAAATACTCTTCAGGCTTCAAAACAAGATTTAAAAAATTCTGGCTGTTCTAATGGATACTTTGGATTTACTCTAGTCTTATGCCCTGTTTTATCGTACTACAAAATAGTATTTACAAAATTTATATCATTCACTAACGAATATTTAGGTGAACAGAAGTGGAATTGAAAATTGTGAGTAATTGGGGATGTATTTGGTGATTTTCCAATAATAACAAATTTTATGCCCACCATAATCGTACAATTAGGAAAGCAATGTAATCTGCTTTGATATACTAAAAATCATGTGATCGAACACTGGTGTTTACTTTTTCATGAATATGCTTGGTTCTCCAAATATTGAACGAAGTCCATCGCGGAATGCCGATAATTCCAGAAAAACACTCAAAAAAAGAAAATTGAATGTTTGATATTGAACACCTATACACCTGAGCAACAAAGTGTTTATACTCATATCAAATATTTTATATAAACTGAATTTGTTTTAAATATTAAGATCTAGAATTTATCATCTTGGACTCAAATGAAGAAAAGATTGTTATACAACAAAATCGAGTAATAGAAATTGACAAAATTCAATATTTATACTTAAGCCATTATGGTTACTACTTTAATTAGATTCTAGTTATTGATTTCCGCTCGCTGTAATTGGGTAGTGCCACTCCCCCGCAGAGCGGGTGATTTTCAGTTGAGGTCATGGCTATATGCACTAACTTTTTGCATCATGTATAAGTGAGTTTTGAACTTCTCCCCATTGCAACTTGTTTTGTACACTCGTTCCAAAATATTTATTTTTACTCACATAACAGCGCTAAAATATAAATTTAATGCTTTATTTTTGCACTCTTGCACCACTATGAGACTGTTACAACTGAACGAATACTTCTCGGATCATCATTAATAAATCATTGCAAGCAAGGAAGTTCATTTGTAACGTAAAAGTTACAAAAAAAAAAAAAAAAAACCTTAACAAAATTACCAATTTTTTACATACTCCAAAAAATAAGATAAATTTGAATTTTGCTTCAGATGAGATATAATTATTACAGATTGTAAGTGGGCAATTCACTTTTATTAACTGGAAAATTATAATGCCTTATAGGGGCCGCTTTCCTTTTAACGACTAGTAATTAGCTGGAAGTGACTACAACGTGTGAAATAAACTGATTGTAAAGAAAGCAATTTCAGGAGTGTGATGAAAGTAATTAACTATATTGCCAAGGAAATATTTCAAATATTTCGACTGCTAAAAATGTTTTTGACAAGTATTTTCATTTTAATTATAATTATCTATCAACAATGTAATGTGCGTTACTGCCTCTCCACAAGATATGTTACAGATAATGCAACATGTTTGAAGACACGCAGAGGCAAATTTTAATAAGAGATAGTGAAAATATATATTTTTGATTTAAAATAAATTAATTATCAGGCACTTTAGTGCAATGGGATGTAACTGACAAACTATTTATTCGTTTAAAAAAAAGTCACTAATTTAAAATTATTTAACAAAATAAAATTATTATTTTTTGCACAAGCTTTCAATAAAATGGACATGTCAAGATTCGTTTTCGGAACAGGCGGAAAATAAATTGGAATCGAACCCACAACGTTAGGTACCACGGACTCTTATCCCAACTTGCTCGGCAATCAAAGAAAATAATTTTTTTAAACACTAAAATAGATGTTAGGCAAGACATATCTCTACATAAAAGAGATTATCAATGTTAGTGTTAAGCAGAGTTGGGCTAAAGTTAGCAATAACTAACAACTAAAAACTAATGCTAAATTAGCTGTAGTAGTTTTGGAAATTAAATTAAATGTCTAGTTGTTATCTTTTAGCTCATAGCCAACTCTAAGAGCGTGTTAGATCTTATTCCTTCTTCTCTTTTTTAACATTTTGCTTTCACTGAAACTTAAGTTTTGCTGA
>NW_027107227.1:95841-96167 GCF_000696795.3 Halyomorpha halys
TGAACTAATAATATTCTTTTTTGACCGTAATTCTCAAATCTATTAAGTTTAATAATTAGTTAGTTTTATCTATAGTTAACTATAAACTCATGACTAATATTAACATAAAAAAGTCCAAGTACAGACTTCGTTTTAAATTTTCTAATTTCTAATATTCGATTGAAATAAATAACAATCGATTTGTTTTAGCTAATATATAAGAGACCCCTTGAAATGAAATGAAATGAAATTCTTTATTCTGGGACATATGTCCCCTAAGAATAATTACAAGGTTCATATAGTGAGATTTTTATCTGGCGAGCGTTTACAAATTTTCAGTTAGTAGA
>NW_027107227.1:99192-102002 GCF_000696795.3 Halyomorpha halys
CAGAAAATATTAAAGGATAACTCAGAAAATCTACAAATTATGGAGTTCCAAAACAATAATTTTTCTCTTGATAGTGCATATTTTGGAGCACAATGTAGCACGCTTACTGGAGAAACCCAAAAAAAGCCTCGTTATAGATGCGTAAGTGTAATTGGAGAAACGCTCTTTTCAGCGATCATAAAGGACTGATATGTCTCATCAATCACATTAGTATGTAATAATTGGGTAAATGGAGTTAACCCGAGTTTCGGAACGAATACTGTACAAAGAGATTCAGATAAAAGAGCTCCCGCTCAGACCACAAGCCTCAGCTACAAAGGAATGAATGACCATTGAGTAGAGAACGTCATTCAGTGAATCTGTATTGCGGGTACTGTAGAACTCCTACCCCTTGTTAAGTTTAGTAAGGTGGTTTAGCGAAATTACAGTCACATGACGGATAAAGGCCCATTTGTCATTGAAGGTACCTCTGTGTACGTTAATAAATATTAATCAGGGGCCCTTAAGAACATTTTTGAATTCTAGAAAAAAATGTATATTTTGGGAATTTGATTTATTTTTAATTTATATTAGATGTTTTCCATATTGGATTATTTTACCATAATTTCCCTTGAAATGTTTCTCTTTACTTTATCTTATTAATTATAACCATCCTAGATCTCATTCTTTTTTGTGTAGTATTTCTCACATACTTAATTATAATTATTTCTTTTTCATCACCATAAGTATATTTATTATTAATATAAAGGTTTGAATAATAGAAATACCTGATTAATTTTAGTGGCAATAGATAAAGAAAGAACTCAAACAAGCAAACTTCATAGAGCGAATATGTAGATAACAATCTTTTCCACTTTCATCCAATTACTTCTCTACGACTAAAGTTTGTAATTGGAAGAAGGCGCCAGACATCCGCCCTACCTTCCACGAGGCCAACTGCAATTTTCGAAACTGAACAAACACTCGGAACAGTTATTAAAAAATGAATATATATTACAGCATGCACAGCCGTGTTTCTTATATAAATTACGTTTTAGATCATCAATAAATAAAAAACAAATACATACAATTTTTGAATCAGAATGTAAGTTAAAAATTTTTAGAGCAATCATTTACTTTAGTAACTTTTAATATTCTATCATAATTTGAACTGGGCGACATTTTATTTGATATTTTTAAAAATACTTGCACTTACTCACTATTAATCCCAATAGACCTCTTTATGAATTACATTAGGATTAAATAATTTTATTAAATATATATTAAAATCCCTCTAATAATTATAATAATATCCCTAAGATACTTATTATAATAATATTTTTAATCTCATTTTTTCAATTTCTGGCGCTTTTTGAATATTGCTCGATTTAACTATCTTAAAGTTTTCTCTTCCTGTTTTAAGATAATATTTCAAAAGTGATAAGGGACCGTCGCTCCCCGGGAGTCTTTATGGGGTGGGTCTAGCGGGGAAGGATTGCCTTCTTTTGTGTTATGATCTCTTGTGAGATTGTGACATGTCGGCCAACCTACTCGCTATAATTGTCTGTTAAAAAATTCAAATAATTTTTTTTCAACATCGTGTCATTCATTACATTCAAATTTTTTAAAACTATTTTTACATTTCAATTAGTAGGCCAAAAGTTTCATAGGTTTATTCTAGTAATAGTTTCAAGTTCAAAGCGGATATAAGAAAATTACTAACACTATCTAGTAAACTAAGTTGGCTTCTGAGCTTAGTGTAGCTTACCTAACCTAATTAGTCAAACAACTTGTGGCGTCTGTTGGTATCGGCCAAATAATGATTTTGTAACAGAAAATTTAATAATACTTGGCAAAGTAAACCATAAGATCCCTAACTCCACACACTCTTTAAAAAAGTATAGCAAGTCCGGTTCTAAGCAAGTGAGCGTATATTTGTTTATCATGTTAACTGTGTTTAATTTTTATATTATTTTCGTTGGGCCATTATAAGTTATTGCAGCCTGCTGGATAATATATGAATAATATCAAATACTAAATATAAAAAAATAAAACTATTTCTGTCACATGTTGCACTATCAAAGCAATGTTTTTTTAAATAAAATGTGCAAAAGAATTAACAGATATGGGAAAATGTTACTACTAAATGCTCAGAAAAAATAAATAACAGATTAACTTTTGTGGAGATTACTGGTGAATTTTTCGATGGCGACGAGAGCTGAGAAGATATCGTCATATGGGCTGAGAACATAGCGTAATGTTTACAGAGATGACTGTACTACGCTCTGGAAGTTCAATGTGGCTGGAGTTGGGGATTGTTCTACCTTATCTTTCACGTCCTCATACTGTCATGCCAACAGTTTAGCATCCGTTGGGGCATCAATGTCATTGTCAACATGAGCCAAAGAATTAGTTAATTTTCACAACTTTGATGGATGTTACGCATTATCTGTTCGCTGTTTCTGAAGCAGTTATAAAGTGATGCAGGAGACACTTGTTCTTTCTAGACCTCATTTCAATTACACAGATTTATAAATTATACGGTTTGAGGTTAACATATCCTGAAATTAGGCTGAGAGCTCAATCGCTCATTGAGTATGTTAACAAACGATGCCGTTACCTTTTGGAAGGTAGGAAGACTTCAAATTATTAAGTGTTAACAAGAAGCATTTTATTACTTCACATTATTGAGAGGACCGGAACTCATTGATTTTTTTTTTATTTATCTAATACTTTTCAAGGCTCTGTAAAAACCTTTAAATCCCCCAGTGTATCCAAAATCCTTCGTAAAATCCTCCTTATTTTGTTACTAATAAAACCATCCATAAAGA
>NW_027107227.1:102052-118930 GCF_000696795.3 Halyomorpha halys
AAACCATCCATAAAGACCTAAATGTTCCTTATGTAACCGATCTAGCCCGAACCCGATATTATTCCTTCCATAATAAACTCCCTAACCACCCAAACCCACTCATTTCTAACCTTGCATCCTCTACCATTCCTGGCAATCCTCCAAGGTGCCTGAAAAGAAGATGGCCTCGTGAACTTATATTGTAAACAATTTTTAGAGTTCTACTACTGGGTAGTTTCTCTACATCCTGTATCATATCATTATGTCATTATGATCAAATTTACTGGTTGTATTTTTTTATACAGTTGTAAATATCAACAAATAAATAAAAAAAACACAAAAAAAACATTGTTTGGCTGAATATTTAAGATAACTTGTGTAATTGGATAGACATAATCTTTAATTTAAGAGAGTAACAAATTTCTTATTTTCATGAAAAAGTAATGATTTATTTTTTGTTTACCTTGCTATGTACTGTCTCGAGATTTAGTCGGGATGGCAGAATAATCGCATAAGGCAATTATCCAGAATAAATAAATAAATTAATTCTATATTGAGTCCTGCAAAATTTTATTATAATTGAATTATTTTCCAAAGGCTTTTTTGTGTGTTTACCAATTAAACACCTTTATATTTATAAAATGTTGTAACCATTAATTATATAACATAATAAGGGGTGGTACTGCGTAATATGATAGTAAATAAACAACATAAAGGAACTAAGTATTTATGTACAAGGATTGATAAGTCTTTTAATAATATTTAAGTTTATTTACAATGATGTTTAAATGATTAAAATGATTCAGATAAACGGTTTGCAATAAATTATCGATTATTACATTATTATCTAATATATATCTGGATGAGTGCTGGAGTTGGTTGATTTGCGTGTAATAACGTGAGTGTCATCTTGTTCATAAGGGATGGCGTCCAGGTTGTCGGAATGTTAAAACATAGCATTACATAGCAACCTCAATGATGTATTTGTTTATTCTGTTCGGTTATGTTCTGTTGGACTTTTACACGTTGCAGTGGTTTAGAACATTAGAGTGTTTTAAGATTACCGTGGCATGTCAAATAAAAACCAAAAAATCTGTATAAACGATCCTACGGTATAATAATAAATATTTAACAGTCACAGCAGATCTCGCTCCGCCTCAAGCTGAAGATCTACAAGGCAATTATACGGCCGACTCTGCTCTATGGCGCAACACTCATGCGGCACCTCTACCAGACCACGTTAACCAAACTGCAGAGCTTCCAGAATTCCCTCCTTCGGCGAATAGTCATAGGAACCACACTCCAAAGGGCCAGGAATAGTGTTATCAGAGAGGAGCTCCAACTCCCTTCTGTGCCGGAATTCATAAGCCGTAGGCACATCAAATTATTTGATGGGGTGAAAGCCTGTGCCAATCCCCTATTCCAAGAAATCGCCCCTCCCCCAAGACCTGGAAGGTGGCAAAGCACGGTCCCCTTGGTCGACGTCCTCGCCGAGGGAAGGACTTCTGGCTCTGCAGCCTGAAGTCACCCACACCTCAACACCACCAGCCGGAATGGTCCCTCCCCATTCTCTGTGTACTCCCCGGCTATCACGCCACTCATGTACAAACCGCCTTCAGCGGACAATGGTTTCCTCATTCTATAATGCCAAAAGGTAACACAAGATAAAATGTAAATATGTGTATATATAATTTTTCCTAGGTTAAGTAATATATAATTGTAATTGATTAAAAATAAGTAAATAGGAGGTTAGGAAAAAAAAAATTAACAAGGAGCCCTCCGAAAAGGTATGTGGTGCTGTTTCAGATGAACCCTTTAATTATTAAATATTTCTTATACTTTATATCTTTTATTCCTATTTCATCGGAATTTCAATATTCATATTCCTATCACCTTTGTTTATTTTATTTCTATAATTAGTCAATTAGCATATTCTCGGTCTCATACCATTACTTAAATCATTAAGTTTTATTGTATCTGCTATTATGAACCTATACCTTTGAAATTTTTGAAGAGTTTCTTTATCATCTACTTTATGGAACATTTACCTTCTCCAATACCTTTTAGCCTAAAAGTAGTTCAATAATGATTTTTTGTTTCTAAAAAGGAAGTTAAATTAACATTTCGTAATTTTTTTTCATGAAAAATGAAAAGCAAAATTAAAAAAAAAAAATTTCTTTATCAAATACTTTATACTTTATTTATTAGAGTTAATATGAGCGAAAAATAGAGCTCTTTACGCCTAATACTTCCGGAGATATGTAGATTAATAACGAACTTTTTCAAGATAAATAAATATAAATATCTTTAATGGAATTATCTACAATCTTTCCAATATTAATGTATCTACAATGTTACAAGATGGGCACATGTTTTGACAATATTAGAAATTGTACCCTTATCCTTTCCTACTGTTTCACTTTGCTCGATATCATATTACCAAGATGGTTTTATAAGTACTTTGTAAGTAGTTTGTTAGTTTGTTGGTCGGTGATGATTTCGAACATCTATAAAGTTCTCTACTATGTCCAGTAAAATTGTTGGAAGTAAACCTAGAACTAATTGTAAAATAATTAATTTCAGGGAAATCCAATCTAAAACTATTTCCAAAAGACAATTGTAAAAAGTTTACCACTCCACAGGGATGTGTAGGTCTAATATACTAGATTTTTCAAAAGACCACTGGATATTTTTAAGTTTATAGCCAATAACTTCTAATGTATTTATTATAAGTACCTAGTATATATATAACAACAAAATTTAAAGAATTAAATTGTCCTTATTTCGGATTATAACAAGTTGAGTTACTGACTATTGTACTTTATTGTGCATTTGATAAGTTTCTAAGTGAGCCCTAAGAAAGCCCCTTTTATTCCGAGAAATAGTTTTTCAAACACAAATATATTTTTTCAAACAAATTTATTGATAATGAATTATTACTAATAGTGAAATATAATTAATCTTAGATATTTCCATTCCTACAGCATAGCTTATAAATATCATTATGTGATTTTGAAATTTTACTGCATACACTAAAAATGAGTTAGACATTGGAAAATATTCGATATCTCAAAAAAATTTGATATAGAGATATCTATTATGGCTCAATCTCAAGCTAGTTAAAAATATCATAAAGTAGTACATAATGATCAAGTGCAGCAGTAATTTTCATGGTATTTGCCAAAATGAATTCACATAATGTCAATTCCTTGTTTAGTAAAAATATTATCATTATGATCATCATCATCATCTGTGGCGCTACAACTCTTGTAGAGTCAAGGCCTCCTGCAACTTCGTCCGCCAGTCCACATTAATGGTTGCCACTGCTCTCCAATTGCGGATTCCCAAGATAGACCTGGCATCCGCTGCCACTCCGTCGATCCATCGAAGCCGAGGCCTTCTTACTCTCCTTCGTCCAGGATCATCCTAGGAATGTGATTCTGGGTTATCCTGGGTCAGCCGTCCCCCACCCGCACCCTTAAAAATATCTGGGTTCCTGGAGATGCCTGCCAGTTCAATATAATGAATACATGCGTACATGCATTGGTTCTTATCCTCCAGATCCCATCAGCACAAACCGGGCCATAAATTTTCCTCTCGAACCTTAGGAGAACGGCATCCTGTGACCTGGGTAATGTCCAGCATTCGAAGGCATAAGTGATTACTGGTCCCTCCAGGGTCTTATACAGCTGTATCTTTGTGTTTTGGGAAATAGCTCTGCTCCTGAAATGGTTCAGTAAGCCGAAATAGCATTTATTTACGGACATACTTCTACTTGTATGTCATTATCCGCGTTACTTGCGATCCAAGATAGCTGAACTCCATTACCCTTTCAAATGAAAATCCTCCAGTTATAAAATGTGATTGTTCGTTCACATCTAGCTGCGGGCCTGCGTACATGTATTTGGTATTTGTTTCGTTAACCTCTAAACCCGCTCTAGTCGCTGCTATGTGGAGACTGATAAAAGCGTTATTTAAATCTGTACGGATTCTTCCAACAATACCTAAGTCATCGGTGAAAGCCCAAATTATAGAAGATCTGTTAAAGACAGTTCACCTAACTTGTATTCCAGATTTCCATACCGCACTTTCGAGAGAAGGCATGCGAGGAAATCACCCTGTCTGAGTCCTTTCTGGGTTTGGAAGCTGTCAGTCAGGTGACAGCACTGTACATTGCACACACCTGAACACGCACTGTAGATTGCACCTTTTTCATTGTAGCCCTAATAAGACATATCAGCTTCGGTGATATTCCCATTTCTAGAAGTTCCAGGTACAGCTCGTTTCTTTTTATGCTGTCATAAACCATTCGAAAGTCTATGAACAGGTGGGGTGTGTGGATATTATACTCTTTGCACCTCTCTAGAATGGTTCTAATGGAGAATATCTGATCTATGGTAGACTATTCTCTCATAAAGCCTGTCTGGTACTTTTGGTACTATATTTCCTTGCTCGGCAAAAGAAATCAGTTTTTAATAAAGAATCCCAGATAACACTTTATAAGCCCATGGTAAGAGGGATATACCGCTATAATTATGAAAATCAAGCACATACCCTTTCTTGTAAATCGGGTATATAACCGCTTTGTACCATTCACAAGGGATCTCTTCCATATCCCACACACCCATTATTACATTATAGAGGAATTCCACTAATTCTTCTCCTGCATACTGAAATAGTTCTGCAAGAAGTTCATCTGGTCCCGGTGCTTTATTATTTTTCAAACCTTCCACCACTTCATAAATTTCGTCCATATCAGGTGGCTCCAATTCCCATAGGGCCATCTCTATTTCTCTCTAAGAGCGTATCGAAGTAAAAATATCATAGTTAGAAAAATTGTAATTAGGAATCTAAATAGTTCTATTAGGGCTTAATTTGAATCTCGCTAAATACCACCATCAAGTAGTTTATAATGATTATTTTCCATATAAAAAGAGTTTTATATTTGCCGAAACAACTTCACAAATAATGTATTTACTCCAACTGGAGTAATGCATCAACTCAGCCATTAACTTACTCAAGTCAGTCTTTTTCCAAGTTGAGATCAAAATAAAGTATTATGTTCGAATTTGATATCACAATGTTAGTGATAAACACCTGAGGATAAGAGTTTTTAAATATATTTTTATCTAGTAATTACTGCGCATTCGGTTTCATTTTTCTTATTCCTTAACTTGTCTTGTTTATAAATAAAATGAAAAAAAAAATTTTAACTATTCTGCTAAGGCTGCTTTTGTCCATGATTATTATTGAGATTAGTTTGACAATTCTGTGGTTTCTCATACACAAAACGGAAAAAATAAATTTCGTGTTTTAGTATTTCTTAGAAATACACCATTTTCTTTTATTGATTTAACTCGTCCAAATCTATTGGAATGACTTAGTATAAATTGTACTAGTATTCACAGAATTGTTGATTACTTGAACTTGGGTGATCGCAATGACTTACAGTGATTGCTGGTGTAATACCAATTAGCGATTACATGATGGAGGGGATTCACCGCAGATTTAACTGTTTTCAGAAGCAATGGTAATTATATCATACTTTGGCAATGAGTGCAATCTGTCAAAGTTACGTCATTGTTGAGCAAGGCGCGGATTCTTGGTGGTCAATAGTCAATAGCAAACGGGCAAACAGGAAAAAAGAATGAATGAAGGTTGGTTGTTCACCAATAGTTGGGATTTCATAAAAGAGTCGCGTAGTAGGTGCTTGTAACGCCATGCCATTTCATCGATCACTTCTTGTTTAAAACGTGTAAATGAAAATAAATAGAATTGTAAACACTTTCAACAAATTTGATAACTGACGACTGGAAATGGCACCTAAGTGCCCAAAAAAAAAAGTTAATTACAAGATTATAATTCTGCATTAACCTACATAAGTAAAAAAAAAATCAAATTTTTACATCTATCACTGCAGTCAAATTTCTTAGTTATTCATGTCTAAAAAGAAGTAAGAAAGATTAGTGCTATACTCGTATTATGGATTGAATAAATGGAACGAAATCTGCAGATTATTCATTTAATTTAAGTTACCTGTTTTTATTAATTAAGGTTGTCATCTCGTTTTTTGTTTTCAGCTCTGATCGAGGCCTAAGAACAATTCCGTTCCTCTAATTATGAATTTTACAAGGCTCCGCTCTTGAGAGTTGAGTAAAATTTCAAACAGTTGAAACCCGTTTGTTAAGTACTTTGTTTCATGGATCCATTGTCCGAAGTAATCTTACTTAGTTTCACAAATTGGCCATTTTGGGTGATTTAGATGACACGCGCTTCTGGAAGCTTCAGAAGTAGTCGGAAAGACTTAATGAAGGAGCATTCAATCTGGTAATAACTCAACTTTTCCTTCCTCTCCACCCTACACACCCGGAATTGGGGTCATCTTTATGCCTTATGAAAGCGTTATTGTCTTGGGTTCTCTGATGACGTCTTAAAAAAAAATATGTTACCACCGTGGAGTAACTGATGGTAGTCCTAAATTGAAACTAAAATTGTTCCTTGCTTGTGTGTGTGTAAGTTTTGTAGACAACCTGTCACTTTTTTTTTTTAATTTAGTTAAATAAACAATACATTTTTTTTTAAATTAACAATATATGGGTAATTGCACATAAATATAGTGTAACTACTTAAAATCGAAACATAGTTTAAAGAAAAATTAAAGTCTAGGGAGGGAGTATGGCATTCTGGAGTGGGAAAAACAAGATTTGCAAACAATATATTCCTAACAATATATTCCTATATTCCTCACATTAAGAAATATATGAGATACAAGATAGACCGAAACTAGTCTGTTATAATATTTAAAAAATAAGTCACTGTTTAATATTAAAGTGGCATTTTATATTCTTTCCTGTTGGGAAAGAGGAAGATCTAGAGGCTTTAATTGGTGAATGTACTGTAAGTTTTGAACAAGGAATAATATGATATAATCTGGGTGACCTTGGGAGTGAAGAAATCATGTTCATAAGTTGTAACAGCAATATATACATATATTTACAACTTAATTAGCTCAATTGTATACCTCAAGACAAGTTTTAAAATATATATAGTTTTTTACAAACAGGTATATATTTTTACTTGTATTTTTAACCTAATCTTGAAATCACCCATTTCAAAAAGTACATTGCTAGGACTAAATCACTGGACGAGTTAAAAAAAAATAACAAAGACACTGAAGTTTAAAGTAGGATTACGCTTTTTATGATCCAACGGCTTGACGGCAGAATGCAGTTAAAATGACGCAGGTCTTAAGTACGAAGATTTTAGCTTTTAGTACTTAACTTAAAGGATAACGCGAACAACTATCCATTAAAATTACTCGTTCCTTAGTGACTTAGGTTACTTAATTAATCTAATTACGAATCAACGTCATGACTGAAATATTTGAAGGTTGTCTTTGATTTTATAGGGTGAGATAAAATTCCAAGGTTACATATTTCTCTACATAATAAGCATTACAGAGGACATCGATACGAATTTCGTTAATTTAAACTTGATTCTTCGAAGAATATTTACATTGATTTTCATAAAAAATATTAAGGAAAATAGTTTTCAAATCAATTATTTTAGTAAAGTACTATTCTAAATAAAACTAAGCTGGTTCAACATAATAATCTATTCATTATTATAAAATTAAATGATAAATGTTTATTTCAGAATTCCAATGTGTGATCAGACATAATGACCATTTTTCATAAAATTCCAAATATTTTGTTGCTTGAGCAAGTCCTCAAAAATCGGTGATTGATCTTGAAAATATAAAATATGTGAAACATTGAACTCAAAAAAGTTATAAAGTAAGTTTTATTACGTTTTGTAACATAAAATTAGCATTCTCGAACCATTACAAAGTTGATCCAAGTTAGTAGTATAAACTATTATTTCATTATACATAACCTTCAGTGATATTTATTCTAAATAATGCTTTAAGTATATAAACTGTTCTCGGTGGACTAACAATTGCTTATTATCGAATTCAGATATATTATTTCTGATCTGATGTAATTTAATTTTATTAATAGAGGCAATCGGTCGTAAAGCATAGTAACTATTTTTTTAAAGATAAATATTTTTGGCATTATCTGATTTTTTAAGGCTGATTTCATAAGTTGTTGAATCTCGGGAAAATTTGTTTTCTTATGATGATAATATTAAGTTATAGTAAGTAAGTCCTGCTTAAACGTGAAAAATTTTAATTTACAAACATTTACAACATAGTGAAAGTATTCATTTAAGTCCGTTAAAATGTTTAGGACCGAATGCTTCAATTAATCGAAAAGTAATTTTTATTTTTATTAACTTTCTTTGGTCCGTTACAATTCGTAGTAATCATTAAATGAAAGTGTTAAATATCATAAAAATATTAACCATGTGATCCAAATAATGGAAAAGACTATTTGAGCATTTTGCCTATATATGTTATATATAAAGTGAAAATATACAATATGTATGTAGTCAATCTTAATTGTTCGAAATCTTTTGATCAGTAAAACTGTTATAAACCCACAATTTTGACCGAACTTTCGGCACACGTAAAAGCAGTTAAATATGTTAATGCGTGTATCTTCCTTGAACGAAGTGTATTGTGAACATTAAATTTAAGTTTTACATGGACTCTGCAAAGTCTAGAAATATGTATAGAGGAAAATGTGTTATTATGGACCCAACTTTTAATATGAAAGCCTTGGATATTTTGATTGAAATTTTCAGGTCTCAAGCGATTTGATATGGAAATGATTGTACTTGTAGAGAATTGTGCCCCCAACAGTTGTCAAGAGACTTCCGAAATAGGTTTTCAGGTTTTACATCATTTTTGTGGGGTAAGTTATATTAATAACTATTAACTATCAAGGATAGGCAGCTATGCTTTCGTAGTGTGTGGTTGTTAAAAACATTATTATTTGTTTTAAACTGTTATTGAAATGACACATTTTGCCACACTCAAGAGCAATAGGTATAGGGATTTAAATACATAGGTATACATATTAAATAAAAAACAAATAATAATAAGATTAATAAAATACAATAAACTAATAAGGTATAAACTAAAATGGATAAAAATAAAATGATAAAAACATACATTAACTTAAATATGCATTAATTATATTATTTTTAAACGTAAAACATTTATGACTACACTACATTGAAATAAAAATAATATCGCAGTAGTATAAAACTATTTTAGTATAAAAAAAAGTGAGGTAAGACTATAATTATGTTCGATAGTATTTTCTTTGTATTTTATCAATAAATTTTATTCATTTTTGAGAAATTATTTGTTTTATTTTACTCAGGAGTTAAAGCTACAAATTACCACCGTCAAAAGTCAAAAACCCAGCTTTGTCTTCTGTTACTAAATATATAATCATGATCCTTTCACACATAAAAATTTAAAAATGACCTTCATTATAAAGGTTAATTTGGAAATTATATAAGACCATAAATTTGTATTTAAACTGAATTCTGCATTCTCTTGTAGACATAATCATGTGCAACCACCTTTTTTTTCTTTATAATTATAAATTCTTTTATACTCCTAACAACATTTGCCAACAATTGCCGAGGATAGCGCAATTTCCAGGAACATTTGATAAAAACCTAATACAAAGAAAAAAAAAAGGAATTGTTAGTAACTACTGTAAGTGACATTAGGGTAGTTAGCGTTAACTTCAATTATCGTAACTACAGTAGGGAGATATTACGACAACTAACGATCGGCCACCTTTATTGGATCAGCAGAGCACTCCCGATACCTGGCTAAACGACCTAATGAATGCTTCTCATCTCAAAACCAGCGCCACTAACGCAATTTTCATCGTTTTCCGAGGCAAAGGGATAAAGGAAAAATCCCCTTTCAAATGTTTTTTTCTGTGTATCTGTCTGTTCGGTTACTTTTCCATCACACCTTCAAATATTAAAATTTTAAATTAATTGTTAAAACATTGCCATGTTAATGTTAAAATCACACACACAAAAAAGTTCTTATCATATGCATAAGAAAATACGTTCGTAGCTTGGCCACTATTTGTCTGATTATCTTTTTTATAAAGATATAAACTAATTAACTGCAGTTTCTCAAAATTGAATCCCCCAAATATTGATCAACTGTTTTTTGAATACATGGGTTGAAGTTTTTTGAAATATAGGTGTGAATAAGAAAATACATTTATACAAGCAAGCAAAAGGAGATGAAAGATTCTCATAAGATCTGTATGTGACCGACAAGGTTCCAAATCTAATTTACATAATTACGAAGTCCAAGTAAACCACGTATAGCCATATAAGTACTAAATTTCATTGAAATTGGATTACTGTTTGATAAATTATGAACAAACAAAAATTTGACTTGAGTTACACAGTCACGAAACTAAATTTATTCCTTGGTGTTAAAAACGTATGATGTGAGTAAAATTATCGATTCTCAGGAGATGAATGTTTAAAAAAGCTTCTCTACTTTTTGCAGTCGGGTAGCAAAAATTTTCTTCAGGGATAAAATCACAAATTATTAAAATACGAGCTGAACAATAATGGGTGTGTAAGAAAAGACTACGTTAATTGGGAGAGGTATGATTGGTAATGACAAATATTCTTTAGTTAAATTACTACTATAAATTAAATACTAAGTTTTTTTTTTTTTAAATAAATATTTAACAAATATAAAACATGTATTCGAAAAAGTTTGACTTTTTTTTCATACAATCTAAGATGAGCTTTGTATCATGCAATGAATTTAAAAAAAAAATATGTCCAAAAATCGAAAATCTTGCATTTTACATTTTTGACATTAAGGAAAAAATTTGTTTCTGTGCCTGTATGTCGGCCAGTAGTCAAATTAGTGATCGTTTCCCATGCAGAGTTTATTAAATTCCCTTTATTGCTTTTGCTTACACGAATCTCTTTAAGGTTAAGTTTTCTTGATTCACCTTTATTACGAAAACGGTTAGTACAAATTAGGAGAGAGTTCAAGAATCGTAGTAAAAATGGTCAACTAATGTTTTTTCAAATTCCATCCGCTACTTTTCGTCGTGAGCAAAGGATTTTTCTTGACACGTATATTTCAATCACTGCTTCTACTGTTGATTTTAGTCTAGGACCACACATAAAATTGATCAACAACTGAACGAAACTTATACCTAAAATAAGTAGAAGTAAACTTGACTAGCTTATGACATGTTAGGAAAGATTCATAAATTTTTTTTTTGAGGTTAATAAACTTCCAATTGAATGTAATTAATATTAAATTATCATATTACAGTATAACGTTTCGGGACCACTGTCCCACATTCATGTGCTTTAGACCTCATAATTTTTTATAATTTGAATTTCATGTAGGAAATCATGTCACATTTTTACACTATTCTCACTTTTCTTTACCAGACTTCCTCAAGAGAAAATCCAGTTAGGAAAGATGTTTCTTGCAGTTTTATACCACTGACAACAATTTATTTACTAAGAATAAATTAATTAAAACCTTAATAAATAAATTAAGAACTCAGTAATAACAATTTTTTTTAAATTATAGAACAACAGATTAAGAATTCAAGGAGGAAAGATAACTTTTACTGACAAAATATGACTTACCTCTGGACAGCCAATGCGAGAGTGAGCCAGATAGAGGCAGTATGGAAGAGTGCAGGGACGACTTCGTTCATGATACTCCAGGCGTAGCAGGCGCCACCTACCGGACTGAGCGGCTTGTAGTGGTTACCAAAGGTGTACATGTAGAAGAGCCAAGGGGCTGGGAAGAGGAGAGTGAACATGTCCGACAGAGCCATAGCCATCAGGACTGCGTTAGTCGGCGTCCGCATGTGTCTCTTGGAAAGTACCACCACGATGAGGGTGTTGGCGATGATAGTGATGAGGAGGAGACACGGCATGATATAGCCGTACATCGGTTGAGCAAACTGGATAGGGACTTCATTCGTCACATTCAAGTAGTCCAAGGAGGAGTTCCTATCCGTCGTGTTATCCAACAAAGAGAAGTTGTAGATGGTGGTGTTACCCTCGAAGATGTACTTTTCTTCCATGTCCTTCATCTGCACAACATAAATATAAATGCAATTTAATGAACTTGGAAGCAGAATTTTTATTTGGGGCTATAAGGTCCTGCAATTTGTTCAAGGCACTTTTCATTATTATCTATGCACCATTCTATCCTTATACATATCATAGAATGATATAATAATTAGTAAAAAATGCTACTACAATTCACCTAAGTATATATGCACTCATAAAAGACAAAGATGAAATTTTTTCCCCGGGGGAAAAAAACAAAACAAAACTTGATTTATTAAAATGATTAAAATAGAAACTTTTTACTAGTATTGAAAGAGAAATATCGCAGAGGACTCTTTTGTTTTTACAGCACGAGGCTCTTAACTTCTCTACTGGATTTACAGAAGAACATCTACAGGGCAGTAGAAGACCATTGAATTCATCCCCCCTCTCTATCGCTCCATATCCGACTCATTGTTCATATGATATTCTCCATATTCGAACATCTCATTACAAAAGAGCTTTGGAAATAGCTCTTGTTATATCCGAGGGTACGTCGAGAAGAGAGATGTATAGAACGTAAGCGGACAATAGATGCGAGGCCATCCGGATTTGTGGTGCGGCATGGAGAGGAATTGTGGGTCAGGTTGTATTGTACTTGGAGAACCACCACTATCGGAAAGCGATAACCCAGCCGTAGGCCCACTTCTTCCTCCAGGATAAAGCTCTTTCCTAAGCTAGAGACTTCCATTTTTTTTATTTATTGATAATAAATCAAAGAAAATGCTGCAGTAAATTCTTGACTGTCTTTCACCCGATTAGACGACTAATTCTTATGTGTTCATTTTGCTAAATTTACAAATATTTACTCATAATGTATATATGACATAATTTCAGCTGATGTAATTATTTGTGATTTATAGATGGCATTAGAAGTAAATAAGAGGGGTATTCATAATTTCATTTTAGCTCTCGAGTTTTTGTTCTAAATAAAAGCGGAATTGGAAAATAGATGCCTCCTCAGAGTGAAGCAATTTTGGAAGCCAAATATCTATTAAAGAACTAAATTGATTATTTTAATAACTGTCATTCGGTAATTATTGGTTATTATAAGAAATGCAACAAGATCTTTCCTAATAGTAGATGTTTTATGTTTACCTAATTTTCAATAGTTTTTTCATACAATTGCAAGAAATTATATTAATAAATATTAAATTAATAAATCTACAATCATCACCTCCTTGCCCAACCTTTGGTCTAGTAACAGTAATTTTTTACAAAGTACTGCATCCCTGACTCTTCGTTGGTTGTAGTGGTACAGAGTTTTTTAATTTATTGCTATTTACAACTGTAAATTTAGTAAATTTGATCTTAGTTAAAATGGCGTGTTACAGTTGTGTATAGGAACTACCAATTGGTAGCACTCTAATGACGCTTTACATTAGTACGAGACCTGTTGCCATCTTCTTTTCAGGCACCTTGGAGGATTGTCAGGAATGGAAGAGGAAGGTTAGAAACTAGTGGGTTCGGAACAGATTTAATTTTATTTCATTAAATTGACCTAAATAGTATTTTGTCGGTTTATATTATGTGATGATCATTTTAAAATAAAAAAAACCTCCAGTTCAACCGTAATTTATTTATTTGTTTTCAATTTTTATCAAAAAAAAGAAACGAATATATTACCTATAAAAAAAACTTTAATATCTAAGATAAACATAAATCTTAACTATATATTTTTTGCAATATACATGTATTTAAATTTTGATTAATTATTATAACATTATCAAATTAGTCATTACTATAATATATATTGTCTGTAAAAAATCTAGTTTATTTCCAAATTTCAGACCGCATTGTGTTTAAATTATAGTTAAAGATACACCATAGCAATAAATTTCCAATTTCGACATAAATAAATTTTGTATATTATATGAGAGACGTAAAATATTTACTTACGTCTTTATAACATTGTGAAGAGAATAGAAAACTATGTTAGCGTTGAGAAATCTTCAGATACGTCACTTTTATTTCGTATTTCTTGTTTATTTAGTATCTATAAACTTTGTTAAAACGTAATTTTACAAATGAATTTTCGTAGTCATTTTAGCTACCGAAGCATCATTCCAGTCTTTCTGTATTTTTCTTCCAAGCCAGTAGATAAAAAGTCATTTTTTATAAAAACACAGATGATTTGAAATGACATGAAATATAAAGTATAGTGGTGGATTATTTCGTAAGAATTTAGTTTTATAAATAATTTATATTTCCCTCTGCTGTATAAGGTTACGGTTACTACTGCAGAACCAGGTTGCAAAAACGAAGGATGCTGTCATGTTTACAAAGATCTACAAGCTGGGTGTGACATATCTGACTAGAGATTTGAAGAACATGAATAATGTACTGGGTCTGTACAACAGAACCTGAGGGGACTGTATAAGGCCAATTCGGAGGTCCTATAAACCTCGGACCCGAGTTTACTACTTCATTTTATTACCCCCGACTAGAAAGAGAATGGAAAATCAAGAAACATTTACAGGCTACAGTAGTAATCATAACCGGCTTGGCGAAGCCTTAGATACATCTTTGGAATTCTCATTACTTCCTAGTGTTCTAATTTTATCAATGTGCCGGAGCTACTAGAATACCAATTATCGACAAGAACATATATAGAGAATTTCAGAAAAAATAAATAAAAATGAGAAATCGATGGAGAAGTATGATCAGGAATTAAAAAGAGTTTTTGGGTAAGCAGTTGATTATGGAAAGACACGACTTTCTTTCTGGTCAAATTTGCAGGACATTAAGTTATATCATGCTCATAAACCTGATGAATCCTGTAGAATGTTAAAAATTTCAATTAATAAAAGGGATAGGTTGGAAAAATTTAAACAATGCGACAATAACTATTAGATAATTGAGGCGTTATAATTTCTTCCTCATGGCAAATTCAGGTTAGTTATTCCATGCTCATAAACTTGATGTATCCTGGTGTTGAAAATATCAATTGAAAAAAAAGGAAAGATTGGAAAATTTCAAACTATTTGACAATTGAGGCATTATAAAAATAGCCAATTGCATCGTAAACTACAAATGGAATCAATAGAAGACTTCATAAAAAAAGTTGATAACATTCCACTCTGTTACCGGCAGTTAAACGAGCAGTAACTTACTACTTGGGAAATCCAACCTCTTCCCAAAGACTGGAGCCTAGGCTACTTCAGAACATCCTGTTATAAATTCTATATTTATCTTTTCCTATTATTTTCATTACTAATATTTTATTGGGGGGGGAGGGGGGAGGGAGGGTGACGTTAGCAACGTAGTAACGCGTCTCTCTGCCAACCCATAGATAGCGAGTTCAAGTCCCCGGCCCTATTCAGGATTTTTTCAACCTTATAACTATACAATACTCACTCACAACCTCCCCCGGTCACTTGTGAGGCCCGTCAGCCAATGGGTGGCACTCTCAAAAATAGGCTTGGGAGTGACGGATCCACCCTATGAAAACCACATCAAGAAACCCGCAATGTATTTCATAAGAACATCGCGCAAAGCCGTGGACCTCCACGGTCTGTCACGCGAATAAACAAACAACAATATTTTATTTATTTTCTTTTTCTAAAATCATTTTTTTATCCTATTTGAAGTTTGATATTTAATTTATTAAATCTATAAATGCCATTGTTTTTGCAATTAAATTTTTTTTTTCCCTTCTGAAGAATTATTATTTTTATCTATTTATTTTGTTTCATTTTTTATTTATACATATTCTTTTATAATTCATCGTTATTATTCACGATCGTTCAATATTATAGTATTGTAAATCATTAAGTTTGTCTTTTGCACGATAATATACCCCCTCCCTCAAAGTCAATTGTTAAACCAAAAAAAACACTAATATTGTATTACCATGAATGTAAGACCCACCGGGGTGAAAATTTAAATAAATACAAAAAAAAAAAGGAAAGAAACTATTATTTCATTGGGTTTCTACAAGATTTATTTATCTATTCGTAAAAGTTGATTGAAAATTGACAGAAAATTCCTTCTTTTTTTAGTATAAAAATACAGTCCTGTGAAAAAATATAAGCTCAACGTATAAAATTAAAGTATTTATAAAATTTAAAAGTAAATTGTCATAGCATAATATTTTTTTTAGACTTATTTTTATGTTATTAGTTAGGTAAGAAGCTTTAAATGGCCTTTGATCAGTTTGATAATTTATGAACATCAGATTTTGTAAACATATCTTGTTTATGCTATTAATAAGTATAAAGTAAATTTTTGATTTTCGATAGTCAGGTGTATTAATGAATTAATACCACCTTAGTTTTTATCCTACTGTTGAAAAGACATTATATTGTTCTTATTTTAAACTGTATGACTTTCTGTGAATTAATCTTTTTTTTTAAAATAACGCAGGACAGAACTCAACTCACTGAAACTGTGTAGAAAAGGATAATGGACCTAAGAAGAGGTAGAGACAAACTGCTCGTGTGATAAACTGCTCCCATGATGTCGTCAAAAACATTTTAAATTGCAGCCCTAATGACCTCCAATTTTTTCTGATATGCGGTCGCAAAAATAGGAGCATCCTCTTCACAGATTGTGAGGCGATTCAATTTAGGATGTGATGAAGTAGATCGCTGATTCAATTTTTTAAAAATATTGTAAGATAATCTAATAGCATAAATAGAAGTCTAACAATATTATTGTGCTATAAATTTACTTTTAAGTTTTATAAATACTTTAATTTTACACGTTGAGTTTATAATTTTTCACAGGAATGTATTTACATACTAACAACATCTTTAAGAATTTTCTGTAATTTTTCAATCAAACCTATTCGTAAAAATGTTAATAAAACGTTTGGTCACAACATAATATATAAAAAGATAAATT
>NW_027107227.1:118980-120124 GCF_000696795.3 Halyomorpha halys
TATAAATGCCATTGTTTTTGCAATTAAATTTTTTTTTTCCCTTCTGAAGAATTATTATTTTTATCTATTTATTTTGTTTCATTTTTTATTTATACGTATTCTTTTATAATTCATCGTTATTATTCACGATCGTTCAATATTATAGTATTGTAAAACATTAAGTGTGTCTTTTGCACAATACTATACCCCCCTCCCTCAAAATCAATTGTTAAACCAAAAAAACACTAATGTTGTATTACCATGAATGTAAGACCCACCGGGTTGAAAATTTAAATAAATAAAAAAAAAAAGGAAAGTAACTATTATTTCATTGGGTTTCTACAAGTTTTTATTTACCTATTCGTAAAAGTTGATTGAAAAATGACTGAAAATTCCTTCTGTTTTTAGTATGAAAATACAGTCCTGTGAAAAAATATATACTCAACGTATAAAATTAAAGTATTTATAAAATTTAAATGTAAATTGTCATAGAACAATATTCTTTTTTTTAGACTTCTTTTTATGTTATTAGTTAGGCAAGAAGGTTAAATGGCCTTTGATTCGTTTGATAATTAACATATCTTGTTTATGCTATGAATAAATATAAAGTCAATTTTCGTTTTTCAATTGTCAGGTGTATTAATGAATTATCCTACTGTTGAAAAGACATTATATTGTTCGTATTTTATACTGTATGACTTTCTGTGAATTAATCTTTTTTTTTTTTTAAATAATGCCGGAAAGAACTCAATTCACTGACATTGAGTAGAAGAGGATAATAGACCTAAGAACAGCTAGAGACAAACTGCTCCCAGGATGTCGTCAAAAACATTTTAAATTACACCCTTAATGACCTCCAATTTTTTCTGATATGCGTTCGCGAAAACAGGAGCATCTTCTTCACAGATTGTGAGCCGATTCAATTTAGGATGTGATGAAGTGGATTGGTGATTCAATTTTTTTAAAATATTGTAAGGTAATCTAATAACATAAATAGAGGTATAGCAATATTATTGTGCTATACATTTTATAAATACTTTTATTTTACACGTTGAGTTTATAGTTTTTTCACGGGAATGTATTTCCATACTAAAACATCTAAGAATTTACTGTAATTTTTCAATTAAACCTATTCGTAAAAATGTTAATAAAACGTTTGGTCACA
>NW_027107227.1:120343-120928 GCF_000696795.3 Halyomorpha halys
TTGTCTCAAAAAATTTTGAAATAATATTATTTAAGTGAATCTGTTTTTTCCCCATTAAAATTTTGAAAATTTAATGGGAAAGTGACAAAATAGGTAATTAAACACAAGATAAGGTTATTAAGAAATGAATATGATTACCTATAGTTTTATGAGTTCATAAAGTGATTGGACGGAGCGCGGTATAAATGGGGTAAATCGCGTGCTTATTAACTCTAAGGACCCGAGTTCAAATCTGGCTGAGCAGAAAATTATTTGCTGTTACACTGTAGCCGTGAATCAACTTCTGTGGGTTTTGGAGACCCCATGGGGTCCCCCAGCCTCTTAAGTTGGGATACCTTTAATTGGATAAAAATCTGGTGGTCGAGCGTGATTCTGACCAAATCACCTCCTTACACAACCCGTGGTCTAGTAACAGTACTTCTTTACAAAGTATTGAATCCCTGACCCTTCATGGGAAGTAGCGGTACAAATTAAAATTTTTAAATTCCTGTATAAATTCCAACAAATCCCATCAAATCACCTTTACCGTCGTCGTAAACCTACTGACTGCCCTACAGTTTCATTTAATGATGTTACTCTTACCCC
>NW_027107227.1:121308-122573 GCF_000696795.3 Halyomorpha halys
GGGGTCGCAAGTTTTCTCTTCCAATTTGTTGGAAAAAACAATTATTAAAAATTTTCATACCGTTTTCCTCTAAAGTATACTTAATATTGTTTTTTTCCTAAAAGATATTCCTTATTCCTTCCGGGTAGTAAGATGTGGTTTAAATTCCTGTATGTAATATCTTTTATATTTTAGGTCAACAAAAATTCATAGGTAATTTTCTAATCTAGTTCCAAAGTTGAATACGGCTTCAAAGTTTCTGTTTCATGAAATATCTTGAATAATATTTATGCATTTATACATCAAAAAATAATAAATAATATGGTGAAATTCAAAACAAGCACAAGAAATTTGAACCAACACTATGCAAACATTTTAAGCAAAATTAATTGCTTAACATGAATAATATTGTCAAATTTCATATTACTATTTACAATTAACTTTGATATGAATTTTAATAATTAAAAAAATAATAATTTAGACCAAAATAAAGTTTGAAATAGATCATTTGTATGCCGCAAGGAAGGTTAAAAATATTTTACGATAAGAGAGTTACAATAGTGTTAAGTGAATCTGTTTTTTTCCCCATTAAAATTTTGAAAATTTGATGGGAAAGTGACAAAATAGGTAATTAAACACAAGATAAGGTTGTTAAGAAATGAATATGATTACCTATAATTTTATGAGTTCATAAAGTGATTTCACGGAGCGCGGTAGCAATGGTGTAAAGCGCGTGGTTATTAACTCTAAGGACCCGAGTTCAAATCCGGCTGAGCAGAAAATTATTTTCTGTAACACTGTAACCGTGAGTCAACTTCTGTGGGTTCTGGAGACCCCATAGGGTCCCCCAGCCTCTTAAATTGGGATACCTTTAATTGGATAAGATTCTGACCAAATCACCTCCTTACACAACCGTTGGTCTAGTAACAGTACTTCTTTACAAAGTATTGAATCCCTGACCCTTCATGGGTTGTAGTGGTACAAATTAAAATGTTTAAATTCCTGTATAAATTCCAACAAATCCCATCAAATCACCTTTACCCTTTGTCGTAAACCTAGCGAGTGCCGTACTGTTTCATTTAATGATGTTACTCTTACTCCTGTCGAACAGATCCGTTACCTTGGACTACAATTGGACAAACGATTAACCTGGAATCCTCACACCAGACTGAAAAGACAGGAAACTGCACGTCGATTTCGACAATTACAGCAATTACTAGACAAACGGTCTAAACTTCCAACACATTACAAAAGACTGATCTACATGACTGTAATAAGGCCAATCT
>NW_027107227.1:123771-142509 GCF_000696795.3 Halyomorpha halys
TCATCAAAGATGGAAACGAGTATCTTTACCACATATGATATGAGAGCAAAAGCAGCATTACAACACTGTTAAGACTGATATTTCATTTCATTTCAACGGAAACATTATTCGGATAGGCTGAATGCTTCTATCTACCGAAAAATTGAAACATAAATGGAACTAGGTTTGTAAAGGGATAAGAAAACCAATGTGGAGCACTGTTTGAGTAGAAGAAAAAATCAATATTAGAGTGACAAGATGTGGAACTATTTTGGTACTCATAACCCAATGTCGTCCTATAAGCTGTAATATCTCATAACTCCGAAAATATAATTATATGATACAGAAAATATTTAAAATTAAAATAAACATACCATTCGAAAGAATTCTTTAAGACGTAAAAAAATTATATAGGTATCTTACTATGTGATACTATACTATCTACGAGGTGTCTCTAGAGTGAGATACTTTGATTATTTAGTTGTTTTTTTTTTATATTTTGGAAAAAAATATTGAAGATATTTTTGGATTTAAGAAGTTTAAAAGTTCACATACCACTCACTTACTTATTAATCACTGATTTCAAAAACGACAATGCCTGTGAACATGAGATTATAATGTTACTGTATAGCCACAGGCACATGTTCATTTCTAAGTTATATCGATAAAACTTTAACAATTAAACAATGACTTATATACTGAAAAAATTAAAGTCTAAATAAATATTAAGTACAGAGAGAATGAGGGAAGGGATCATTTAAACCATCGTCAGTACGAGACTCTCTGTTACTATATAAGAAGATGGGGACGATTGAAAAAAAAAACATTACTATAAGAATGCTATTAGTACATTCCATCGTAGTTCAAGTAACCAAACTAAGTAATCCCGCAAACTTTTGTAGGAGCTACATTGTTTCTCAGTATAACCAACGACTATAGTTATTAGTATTGGGTAAACTGTCTTGGATTGATATACTATTTTTATTTCGTTACGCAGTTATTATTCTGGCAGTCGGTGTGAGAAGAGGTGGTAACGATCTTATGTTTTATTATCCCGATGATTTCAGAATTGGACCAAGTTTGACTATTCAGTTATTAACTGGTATTTGTGAGACTTCAGGCTTATTTTTCCAGTCTCACAAATAATATACAAATAGCTTTTCTGTTGTTTTTTTTGTACCGATTATTTAAAGACTTTTACTATTATTTATCTAGCATTATGTTAAAATTCAAAGTTTGATTGAATATTATATGCCTCTCAGCTCATTGATCAATGATACTCATGCCTAGGAAGAGAATAATGTGAACATCATCTTGAAGCATACTTAAGGGGGTCGTAAAACGAGTTAGATTAATATCTAGCATGTTAATTATTAACAATAATATTAACATCTGACTTGTTTACCAATCCACCATTATATTCAGGATTGGCAAGATCTTGATGGCCCTCCAAAGGCCATTAAGACCCTACAGGACGATTCCTCTCCGGGGAGAAAGAGAGATTTATTGTCGCCGACTAGTGATATATCGACCCTCGTAGGATACATGTGGTCGAGGCGTCTTACATCTTCCGTCAGTGGCAGCCTATGCTAGGTTCAAGAGCATCGTCAGGCTCTGTAGAGGAGATGAATTTGTCAGGGTGCTCCTTCAATCGGTTGGCTTCCTCTGGGGTACATATCATTTCAAGAAGAGCTGTTTGGCAGGAGTAAACAACACTGAAGGAATATATGGCTCGTTTTACGACCCCCTTAAGTATGCTTCAAGATGATGTTCACATTACTCTCTTCCTAGGCATGAGCATCATTGATAAATGAGCTGAGGGGCATATAATGTTCAATCAAACTTTGAATTTTAACATAATGCTAGATAAATAATAGTAAAAGTCTTTAAATAATCGGTACAAAAAAAAAAAAAAAAAAAAACAAACAGAAAAGCTATTTGTATATTATTTGTGAGACTGGAAAAATAAGCCTGAAGTCTCACAAATACCAGTTAATACCTGAATAGTCAAACTTGGTCCAATTCTGAAATATTCACAATTCTTTTTGATCAATGAGCTGAGGGGCATATAATGTTCAATCATACTTTGAATCTTAAGAGCGTAATTAAAATTATATATTAACATAATGATGATCGATTGGTCTCAACAATGTATATTTCTTTCCAAAAACTCAATTCGCAGCCCTTTAGGCGATAATCAAGGTTAACCTATAAAAAATACAGCCTCATTTAGTTAGGCTTGAAAGTTTTTTTTTAAGGCAATCACAGCACAGCGAAGATGATGTTTGCCTAGTGGTCCACAGGTGACCAACCTATTCTAACCATGGTTGGGGATCAAGTTTTTCATTTTTTGGGACCGCCGCCTAATGAAAAAAGTCAACGCCCCAAGGCCGGATTTGTACCTGCACCACCCGCAGATCGATAGACATGCGCCTAATCCTTGAGCTACGGGCCACCGCAAATATTTTTAATAACAAAAATACATTTTTTTTCTCAACTTATTACGGTTCAAAAAAACAATGTTATTCATTAGCACGCTAAGAGACCCAAATTATCTAAACAAGATTTAGCTTTACCAGATATCCTCAATGCAAAACCAAAGCGGTCAAATTTTGCTCTTTTTTTTTTGAATTTTTTTTTCCTTTTAACATGGTATCCTATATTTTCCTAATGTTAAGAAAACTAAACTCAATATGCAGCACTAATTAAATATACAAAATGAGAAATTGAAATAACAAATTACGGGCTACCTGGAATATATTTGAAATATAATGTTCTTTGAAATTTGGCGGATATGCTTTTGCACTTTGGCATTGCACTGACGATACATATAAGACCAGTGAAACTACTATTGCATAATTATTTATACTGAATCTATTCACCTAATATTACTTTTTTTTGGGGGGGGGGGAGGAGGAGGGAGGCGTATACGGTGCCTCTCTGGCCTTTTGGGTGTATGGGTTAAAGTGGTCATCAGTATGAAGGAGATCAATCAAATTTATTAATAGGGAAAATTAAAGATATCTCAACGTATTATCGGAGAAAATAAAATAAGAACAACCAGAGCACTAGATTGTGTGACGATTCATGAGACATTTGTGTAGCTTTCCTGAGGTATTTATTAATGATGTAAACTTTTCGAAAACCTACGGGGCCCAAATGTTATTGCTGGTTCCAAGAGTTGATTGCAGTTTTAAATAGTTGAAATTTGTATGGGAGGTTGTTGTGCCAAATCTTGGTCGTGTATTAGAACCTTAAGAAAGGTAATTAAAGAACTTTTGAGTAAAGCCATAAATGTCAATTGTAAGACATAAAGATGACGTCTCGTTGCATCATTGCATATCTCAGAGGAAAAAAATTAAGGTATAGTCTCTTGAGTATCTAGTATTATGAAGTAGTCCTGAACGCGATCTGTTTCCTTGTCAATAGGGATAGCTGATATATGCTGAATCATTCGCCAAATAAACAAGAGATGTGGCGAATAGCGCTTCCCAATGTAGCAATGAATACTCATTATTTCTTCCCCAACAGCTACAAAATAAGGACAATCATACGTCCTTATTTTGTAATTGTCCAGAAAATGTATTTAGAATTTTTTTTTAATAGCTCATTAATTTCTACTCTCTGGAGAGCAAAAAAATGCGCGACATCAAAACATTTTATAAATCCTAACAATGAAGAATCAAAAGTCCATAAATATGTTTGTTGTGGAAGATTAGTTTTGGTTCAAATAGCGCATATTTATTGAGTTTTTATATTGAATCTAATAATATCAAAATAATGACGAAATAACCACCCTGAAAGATATTATACTTTATCTTCGACGAAGATGCACATATTTCTATTATTTAAACACAGTATATTGGCGTAAACATTAGCCGGAATAATGACATAATCAGGAAACATTTGCCGGCCAATTCTTACTCGGACTTCTCCTTCTATCAGGCCGTTTTAGCTGAGATAGCCCCCAGTTGAAGTTTCTAACGTACTCCAGCTCTTCCTCCTTATGTCTTTTTATTCGGTCTTCTTCGTCTTCCTCCTCCCCTTTCCAAGGAAGTCGATGGAAGATGGACTAGAGTAAGACCGAGAAATACTTGGGATGGTGTAGTCAAAGAATTATTTGACAAGAGAGGAATTGACCTAACTAGGCCCAGCCAACTGATATAGGACCTAGAAATATGGATCCGGCTCTATAAGCAAGCTCCTCGGTAGAAGAGAAAGGTTAAGAAGAAGAAATAGCTTAAAGCGAAATACTGAAGTTGTATTTCGCTATGGACATTGAATGTATTTCATGTTAATTTTATGATTATGTTATCCGTGTTTATTATATGTCAATTACATGTATATCTAGTAAAAACAAATATAAATAAGATATTGATGAAATTCCTAATACCAACGCCCTTATAGCTACTTATATTATTATTATTCTCAAAAAAATCCATCCACTGGTATAGAATATGGAAGAACGCCGCATTAACTGTAAGTCTGACTTGCTAATGGCAGAATTTTCATTAATGAGCCTTCTTAGCAGAGGTACAAGACAAATGTATCAGAGTGTGATCAATCAAACATCAATAAGGCTCTTGATTGTAAAGAGGTAATTTCTAATCATAGTAATGTATACAATAAAATCTACACATCTAATTCACGGACAAAGGTGACCATTTCACTCATATATAGTGGTTTTTGAATGAATTCGTCACGTAGTCACTACATCATTGTTATAAAATATTCATTTTACAAGATAAGAAATTTATTCGATAAAGGAAACTATGTACCAATTCAAAAAATACTTTAACACATTAATATAAAATATCCCGTGTATAATATAAAATATGTCACAATGAATCTAAAAAGTTTGTACCGATCTTTCTAAATGTTATTCGACTAAATGGGGAGAAATATTTTAATAGAACTGTCATAACTCTTTAGCCCTGATAATGTCTTAGAGTATAATGAAAAAAAAAATTGTAAAATATAATTAAAGACAAGCGTGGATAAATGTATGAGGTGATATTTTATGAAAACTTGATATTTTCATTTTTTAATAATACATTAAATACTATTTGCTACATAGAAAATGGTTTAATTTTATTAAACCTTAAATTGTGGTAGTTTATAGATACTAAAAATTAAGTTTACCAATCCAAAATGAGAATAAAGATTAAATTAACATTTTTTCAGATTCCAATGTCAGTAACAAAATACTTTCATCTAGATGTGTCTTCAGTTAGAAATGGAGAGGAATGGAAATGATCATGAACCTCAGGAAAGACAAATCAATTTGCAAAGAAACAAAGTTAATTTAGTGACCATCTGAAGAAAGTGTTCTTTGCTCAGCATTTAATTTGCCGAAAATCCTCCACATTAAGCGCTTAGCATATCAAAATCGTTCTGGTTTTAACCTTGATTACAACTCTGAACTTGAAAATTTTCTGGTAAAGTTTCTGATAGCTTTCCCCTTCTGAAGCTCTAACAGTCCTTTATCGAGTGATTATTACTCGCGTTTGTAATACGACACATTCCTGCTATTTGTCACACGAAGATATAACATATATAAAATAAATTTAATATAAAACAAAAATTATTAAGAAAAAATAGGGGTTAAAAAACTGGAGCGAACTAAAATAATAAATATCTCTTGCTAACACTTTTGTAAAATGTTATGGATGGAAGCAGATAGGGACCTAACATTCTTTAGTACTTATCAGTTGCATGTATATTATATTAAAAACATTTTAAAATATAAAAATTTACTTTTACCACAAATGTAAACATTAATGTATAAACAGCTGGTATAAATAATGGATAAAAATAGCTGATAGGTCTGGCTACACATTCTATAAGTATTATGAATCTAGAAAGATGGGAAAATCAAATCCATGGTGCATCTTTGGCAAAGCTAAAGAAAATAAAAAAAAATGGATGATAACAACTAGAGCTGAACATTGTTATTTAAACTATAAACTTTAGTCCTTCAACATAATATTTTTATATACATGTGATATGCCTAATTGCAGGGAGGATAAAGTATTCTTCATTTAATAGACACTTGTTCTGTTTTAAAGTCGTAAAGAAAACAAAAATTAAAATACATCTATATTGTGCGATGTATCAAGAGTGTTGGCCTAAGGAGAAATCAGTTTTCATTCAATAGATATTTTGAATGTTAATAATAACAGGGACCGACTCGCAGGCACAAAGAGTAGGCTCTTTTGGGGCAATTAGTGGTGGATCAAATGATCAAGAGATTACCACTCTAGATAAGTGTAGGGGAGTGCTTCCAAGCAGGTACAAGAACACTTGTTCTTTGTAAATAACTGGAAATATAATCTTATGTTATTTCGACTTGATTCCATAGTCTAAACACCCTGAAGGGTATTCTATGATTAATTACACAAATTAAAGCATGCCATAGCATGAGGGCAATCGGGGCATAGGTCATGGGCAAGCATGGTAGATCGGTCCCCATTAGAACCCGACAGAGATATATAATAGATATAGAAATACACAAATATAAAATAAATGCTATTTCTGGAACTTCCATCCGTCTTAGAACCGCGTTTAGCAAGTAACATAGCAATTGATAGAAAAATAAAAAAATATTTTATTGGTACTCGTAAGTTATTTTTGTAGATGAAATGTGCTTTGAACCATAGAAAATGTTTAATGATAGAGTTTTATTATAATAACTATATATATATTTACTTTTTCTACTTCGGTATTTTTTTCTGTACATATAGAGTGAATACTTAGAATACTAATACGTATTGCCCTTAATTGCTACAGATTGTATCTGTAATCTTAATAAAAAAATAATTATTTATAATATCAAAAGGTTTTTATTTAAAAAAAAAAAAATATAATTCAGATTTCACTTCCGTAAGTCAGGTTTATATTTGTTATATATGTGCATTTTGGTTTCTTTTAAAGGGTATCTCAGATGTATAAATAAGTATCCTATTTAGATAAATACAAATATTTAAAAAGTTCCTATGTAATGTGTTAACATGTAAACCTCAAGAAGCTAAAATACAAAGTAAGTAAACAGAAATAGAGGAAAACTGAATAAGATAATAAGTTTTTAATTTAATTATCTCATAAATTCTAATTGATTAAACCTGTTTAAATATTTACTGGGAACAGGAAAGGTATTATTTATAAACAATAGTGTTTATATTTTGGTTTCAGACAGGCTTATAAATTGATCCGAAATAGTTTCTTAACCAGTAGTGAGTGTATGTGAGAAACACGAAAAACTAAAATTGTTGTTTCCTAATTGTACCGTACCTACATATTTCCGATTTAAACTTTGAGAGATATTTTGCCTAATTGTGTTCCTATTTATAATTATATTTCATCCGTCAAAAAATAAAAACATATTAAAACATTTAACGATAGAAAAAGTGCTTTACTGCAGTACAGTAATGAAATTAATTAACTATACTGGTATACTGATTATTATTTAGTAATTAGATAACAATTAACAATAACTCTGTTAATATTATATCTGCATTAGGTCAAACCCTTAATGTGGCCTCTGGCAATAAAATTTACCCTTGGGAGTGGTTATTTCGTCTTGCTTTTGAAACACAGATATGTCTAGTGTAAAAGCATTGTTCCTCCACTGTAATTATTCTGTACTCTTATGATTATTCATCATAATAATTAGTGAGAATATTATGTGTAAAAATGATTTGAGTTATTTGTTGATATAAATAAAATAAAATTTAAAGAATTTTTCTCATCCAAATTTCATTTCCTAATTCTAGAATAATAAAATTGTCAAATATTACAAAATAAAAAAATTCACTTCTAACGCACGAGTGTCGCACATTTTATAACACTAATTAAGAGTTAGTATATTATTAAATTTTAAGTCTTGATCTTTGTTTGTGTAAAAAATATTATAAGAATTTTTTGTTTACAAATAATTACACTTATAGTTACATTTTCATTAATCACCTGATTATCCTGATTTGGATTATTAGATGTTTATATTGTTTAATTTTATCAGTGTACACATTAAATATTTACTTTCCTCCCTGAGACCAAAAATTAAGAGCCTGACCAAAGTAATAGACAATGTTGGAAAAGGATAATTAAGGGTCAATGTTCCACATGGGCAATCAAAAGGCCTTCTTCCTCAAAAGACCTTTATGTTCTAAGCTTCCATTACACTCTTATAATTACATCCTCTTACGTTATAATGTTTATAAGGTAAAAACAGTTTAACTAATTTAATGTCATTTTCTAAACAAAGGAGAAACAGCTCTACTTCTTGCGGAAAAAAAATTAATGGAATGAAAAATAATAAAAAATGTTACAGGAAATGCATCCTATAAATATCGTTTAAGAAGTTTATATTTAATAATGTTTCTCTTCAAGCGGATGAGGTTGGTGGTTGGAGGTGAATGTCGGCTGGCCAGGAAATCATATGTTCTCACTGACAATAATCACTGAACACAAGACTCTTTGTGGGTGGTAGGTGGTAGTATTTCGGGTATTAATTTTTTGTTTACATCTTTCTACCATTGATTCTAGGATACAACTGCAAGAGGTAAAGTACTCTATGACCATTTTCTACCAATTAAGTATTATTACACATTTGTATGTAACTGTTTTTGCTGTCCCAAGAGACATAGACGACAATCTCTTACAACAATTGTTAGTTGAGTTAGGTGGTTTAAAAAAAACAAAAAAAAATTAAAATAAGATTAATTACAATAAGCGAAAAAAATAATAATTATACGGTTTTATGCGGCAGTGCGCGCAACTTTCACATACCGCCCTAGAGAGTTCCACATTCTGTGTAAATGGGTGGGTTTTGGGTTGAAATTATCCGGTAATAAATCCGCAAATAAACTACGGAAGGAAATTAATCACAATTCTTGTTTCTGTAGGATTAATCATTTTTTTAAGGTAGATTAAACCATTAAAACTGAATTAACTTATAGAACTGTGTGTTAAAGACTAGAAGTTTCTCTATTACTCTTGTGCACAGCATCAAGCAAAAAGAACCATGTCCTTTATTGGTGTGATTTGATTACACGAGTTCCGCTACTAACTGAAATGTCTACGGCTTATTTAACCACTCAGCATCATTAATTAGGTACCCTTAATTGAGTAAAAATCTGGCGGTCGAGCGTGATTCTTACCAAATCACCTCCTTGCACAATGTTTGGTCTAGTAGTCTTCCTTACAAAGTACTGAACCCCTGACCCTTCATGGATTGTAGCGGTACAGATTTTAATTTTAATAAATTGGAAAGGTGAAATAAAATAATACAAAAAAAAATTATTTAGGAAATTATCTAAACCTGTCTCATACATATAAAAGGTTCTTTAAAAAGAGATCCCAACTTATAATGTTATTTGATAACTCTCATAAATTATCTGATGAGTTGTGAATAATTAATAGAGGTTTTCAGTGCCTGATGATGACATGTGAAGGCACATATCGATCTTATGTTATTCTCAACTTTTATAATTACTCGCTCACCTTGTCTCTTGTCAACCCCGTCTTCTGCAGTTACAGTATGTGAATCATTTTCTTCTACGCTGGAAATATAAAAAATAAAATTAATTATATTAAAATTTCCAAATTATTTTAGTGCTGAAATTGAAATTATATTTATATAAATGTGTATATATATATTCACTAATCATTACTTTCTTAACCTCGATTAAAAAACAAAAACAAAATAGTGATGTCAGCTGTTGATAACATCGGTCTGTATTTGGGTTCTAAATATCAGACTTTGGTTCGTTCTATGTAATTAATATCATTAAAAATGGTTTTCTTTTATTAAAATTGCTTTTATAGTAGCAATACCTCGTATTTTTAGTTAAATTTTCTCAATTGTTACTAAATATCTCTAAAAATATAGGCCTGACAGAATACCTTTCGATTTCTTTTTTTAATTAAAATTAAAATCTGTAACGTTACAACCTATGAAGGGTCAGGGGCTCAGACCTTTGTAAGGAAGTACTGTTACTGGACCAACGGTTGTGCAAGGAAGTGATTTGGTTAGAATCACGCTCGACCGCCAGATTTTTACCCAATTTAAGAGGCTGGGTGGACCCCAGGAGGGCGCCAGAACCCACAGGAGTTGACTCACGGCTACAGTAACAGAAAACAATTTTCTACCCAGCCGGTTCCGAATTCGGGTCCTTGGAGCTAGTAACCACGCCCCTTAACCTGTGCTCCCTAAATTAAATTGACTCAATAAAATTTTCTTCGATTTGAAACCAGAATTATCTTTGTACAAACATTATTTTTCTAAGGTACAGCTCTTCAGACATACATTGTTTGTTCCAAATCGTAATTGTGTCTTGTTTTGCGAAATGTCAAAAATAATTATTCTAGGAGAGCAATCATGCAGTACGATTTTAATGTAAATTTAATTAGTTTTATTTTCAGCTAATAAGAGAACGTTTAGACTTAACGTCGTGTGTTTTTTAAATGGCCGATAGTAAAAGATCATGCCAAGTGTACTTAGAATATTTATTTATTAATCAATCATTAATAACTAAACAAGACATTCAGTATAAATAATATTCATGACAATTTAGTCGTATTTTTATTTTTTAAAAGTTTTTCTCAGCTCTGATTCCATCTTTAGTGCTATTAAAGTGCTTTTCTGAAAAGTTACAAACGCTCTATAACGAGATGTTTTCACAAAAGAGCTTAAAAGGTTGAATCACAGAAAATTCATAATTATCGAAATACGGAATAGGCAGAGACTGCTAAAACAAAATATTGACAACTGGTAGATAGACTATTGAACTCGCTTATTTGTTTGTATTTCTGGTAGAGGAACTTTTTTAAATTAAATATTTGTTATAAATTATATTTATCATTACTACATTAAATTTGACATCAATAAGTTATATGTAATATCAAAACTTACGAAATTATTGCCATAATATATTTAGGGACCGCTTGTAGTCGAGGGAGTTAGAGCATTCACTTGAATCCACGGGATCGACTTTAATTTATGTGGTGGTTCCACGAAAGGAAACTGTGACTCTCCCCCTCCCACTATGGTTAGAATAGAGTGATACCCTGTATGTAAATAACTAATAATTAATTACTAATTTTTGTATACAACCTCAGAAGATAAGCGTCATTAAGACATGTTTCTCGTTTTAATTTATCAATTCACTGTAGGTTCAATTAAAATATTATTTAGAAGTATGTAAGATAATATATTACGATAATAATTGTTGAATATACCACTATTCTGACAAAATTCGAATATCAATACATTACGTGCGTTGATTCAACAAGTAAATGGAATGAACCATCAGTCATTGCTTGTCAAGAGATAGCAGAAACCGAACTCGCAAATTAACCTAACCCAAGAGTAGATAAGGGATAAATGACCGGAATCGGAGAACTGATAAAATGAATCTCATGAGGACAGGATGATATATCAGGAAGCTATCATTAGTAAGAGTGGAAGGGCTGATGAAGATATAGCGACCGAGATCAATAGGTTTTAAGCCTTCACTCAACATGCCTCTATTTGCGACCTTAAGGTAAAAGTACAAGAGCCGGGAAGAAAAAAAATCAGTTATCTCACCCCAATTTTTTATTACTTGAATGAAAACTATGTATAATTACTAGTCAAAACTGATGAGTCTGCCAAGTATAGGTAGGGGGAATAGAAAATGGCGAACGAAAAAACCTTAAAAACATTAATTTTTCATTCAGAGCTCTATAGCTTAAAAACTACCAACAACACTAGAAAGTAAAAAAAAAACATTATTTAAAGAAGAGTAGATTTGCTGAAATATTAGCCCTAACAGAGCTATCCACGTCCAATATAGCTTTTTAAAAAGTAACATTTCTTAAAAATGTACTGAAAAATTACTAGTTAGTTAATTTATTTTGAGAAATCTATATCTCAAGAACTATGTGACGTATGGATGTCTATTAGCACTAATATTAAAGCTAGTTTAACGCACTATAAAGTAGTTTATGACTTTTTCCTTCGTAGGAATAGATGATATTTCCTAAAATAAATTGACTTATAGTTGTTGGGAAGATAAGTTTCATTTATGAAAACTTCATTTAAAAACCATAGGACACATATGTTTGCCAGCACTCGATAAAGGAAATTAAACTTACTAAAAAGTAGTTTATGAGGCTTATCTTCGTAGGGGTAGTAGTTTTATGATATTCACATATGAATATAAATTTGGTAAATGAAAATTTGTCCGAACAACTATAAATCAATTTATTTTAGCAAATATCATGAAAACTACTACGACGATAAACGCCATGAACTACTTTATAACACATTATACTAGCTTTAATTTGAGTGCTAACAGACATTTGAACGTCAAATGGTTAGTGAGATATCGATTTTTCAAAATAAATTCACTAACTACTGATCTTTTAATACGTTCTGTAGAACATTTTTATGAGATGTTGCTTTTTAAAAAGCTAATATCTCGAGAACTATTGAACGTAAATAGCTCTATTAGGGCTTACATTTTAGCAAATTTACTCTACTTTAAATAATGTTCTCTTGGATTTTCTACTGATTTTGGTAGTTTTATAGATATAGAGCTACGAATGAAAAATTAATTATTTTTAACGTTTTGAAACAACCACCATTTCTAATTCCCCCTTCCTATATTTAGCAGACTCGTTAATTTTGATCAGTAATTATACATAGTTTTCATAAAAGTAATCGAAAATTGGGGTGAAATAACTTTTTTATCCCCTTGGGGTCTTATACTATAACACGTTTCTGAGGATGAGGAGGAAGTAAGATAGTTGAGGCGAAAAATATAAAGGAAATATGTTTTATTAAAGTCGTTAAAAATAGTTTGATTTATATTGCTTTTTGAGTGGGTGAAAATATTTTTTTTTATGCGCATGCCATTGTTTATGTATTCATGATTATTTGTGAGGATATGGATTATTTCTTACAGACAAAATTAATACTTGCAGGTTAGGGCTTAAAAATTTAACGTTTATGTGTGTTACTTAAACTAAAATGACCTATATAAATATCCCCTCTCCCCCCAAAAAAAGGTTTCTACATTTTGATTTTTCCACCTGTACCGCAGCGCAGTATTGCATGTCTTTCATAGAAAGACCTCATCTGTCAGAAGCCCCTCTCAGTGCTTCATCCAAAGCATCAAACCAACCACTTTCTATTTCACTGGTTGAATCTTAGAATATCGGCTATAGACCTAGAGGTGCTAATATTAATGTTAAAACTTATGAATGTTAAAATTAACAACATTGTGACGGATTATTTGCAAACTTTATCAATTTTTAGTAAATAAATATATCAACTCTGAAACTGTGAGTAATTCGTTCCAAAACCTTGTATAATAATTGAAAATTGGACTTTTGACTGAAACTGTGCGTTCATAGATTGAATGAAATTTAAAGATGTCTCCAAAATTTATTACGAATATTACTGTCGTTATATTAAATATGTGTTTCTCAAGGACATCTTTAAATATGAGCAATAAAATATCCTAATAATATAAGGATTAAAATTACATTACTTTATAATTATACAATATTAAGAATAATAACATTTATTAAATCAATTATTCACCCTCTTACTACATAAAGACGTTTTAGCAACAAGAAAAAAATTTGCCTTAAGCATCTCTTGTATTTCTTTCCTACTAAGTTTCTAATTTTTATAGCTCTGCTTATTGGGAATTATGAATCACATTGGGACTGCTTGGGATCCAATAATCTAAAACAATCGAATTGTTAAAATTTTATTAGAATTAAATACTTATTGAATAAAATGAAAGTAGTAGTAATTTAGGAGTTCATGTGATATTTTTTTCCATCTCTCTCTCCTTTTTTTTTTTTTTTTTTTTTTTAGAAGTATTGAGGCCTTTTAATCAGATTTTAATTCTCAAAAGAGCCATTTGACTCCTTCGTTGTTGAAATGTTAACCAAGCAAGTTATCTCGGATTCAATTTTCTTGAAAATGATAAGATTGATTAGAAAAATATTAGAATCGTTTATCAGAGGCATATCGATGTAGTGAGAGTTTCTAAGCTCGTCAGTGCAGACTTATGAAATAGTCGCCCAGCTGAATTTTATAAGATCCTAAACGCTGTTTAGGAAAATGAACTCGAATATATCTGAATTGAACCTACCTACAGACGGAATTATGATGTCGCCCATGACCTTATGGTAATATTCTCTGATCCTGATACTGACGGCCGAACCTTAAGGTTCAAGGGTGTCCAGTTCAGAGATTGTTTAAGTTCGATACCTAATTCAGTCAGTCATTGTTCATTTAATGGCGATCCTATTCCATTGCGGAAAAGGTAACAGTTCTAAGTAGATGCCTGAGGTTGAGGAAATGATATAACAGGCCAACTAACTGAAGTTCCCAGTTTCAGTTCGCTACGCCTGTACAAGTACCATTACCTTCAGTGGAAAGTTTGGTCTAATTACAATTTAGTTGGACTAAACCTACAGCAACAACAGGAAACTGAGACGACAGCTACCTCTCATCTATTCATAAGAGTAAACTATATAATCTAGTTTAACCTGGGTCTAGCATGTAATTTCAATTATCAACTAACATTTAAAAAAACATAATGTCATAATTGATCACAAGCATATACGTACCGATATATGTACCTAAAAGAAATAGATGTATCTTTCTTGATAAAATAGAAATTATTATCTACAAAAGATAACATAGATCAACTATATCATCTTATGGTTTAATTAGAATCATTATTTCTTTACAAATAATGAATATTTTTTTTTTTATAACCAATCAGTGTTTCATAAGTTTAATTAGAGCCAGATGAAAACACGAATAAAAACCAAATATATATTAGGTTGAAAATGAGCTTCTAAGCCTTCAGTATTTAAGAAACAGGACTTGCAGGAATACCTTTACTATGTTAATTAATTGAAAGTTACTATATAATAAGTAATTACAAACTTATATATTACATAATTACATTATATTATGTAATATATAATTTTATCTCCTTTTAAATTTTTAATGAAGCTGTAGTAAAGAATTTCGCCATTCAGGGTTATAATAAATAGTATACGGGGTTTCATTAATAGAACTAACATATTGGTTAAAACAAAAAGAATACAGTCTGCTAATACATATAGTTTACTAAATTATTGGCCATTTTCAACACGTATTGCATAAAATACATTATAATACTACATAACTTAAAATATAATTCGCTACAAATTATCACCTTTCGTTAATTGCCCAGCCATAATATTTAAATAATATACAATAAAAACATCCTACAGCCCTCAGGTCAGAGAATTTTAGCGTTTCTTCATTATTGCGTATTGCAATATAAGTGGTAATATAAAAGTAATTTTTACTGTTTTTTTTTAACATTTAATTCTTAGAATTACTTTTTTAACATTTTTTTCATTTATCATCTTTTATAGTTTTCATAATCACTCTAGTTACTAACAACTCGTTTCTTAGGGAGAAAATTCGATAAAAATAAATTGGAATTTAAGAATAATATCTGGAGATGGCATTTTAGATGTCTCAAAATTCTCAATTTTCAATTACTAGACCGATTGTTCAAAGTACGAGTACACATTTGCACTAATGGTTTATCCAACTTTCAATCCTTGAAAATGCGAATAATCCAGACACACAAAATCAATTTTTGGGATGCAAATCTGGCTTGTCAGTATTCAAATTAAAAAATTTACATGCTTTTGGGTCTTTGAATATTGTACAGGAACCATTTTCCAGTTTCTAGTTATAAAAAAACTCCTGTATTGTTCAGTAGAACTAGACCATTTGTTAGCGTAAGATTGAAACCCAAAAGGTGACAATGTTTATAAAAATAGAATATAATTCTTATCATAAAATATATAGATTATAATATAGGAATATTCCATGTACATGAAACTTCTTGTAGTATAATTTACATTGACTATTTATAGTTAATCCTAATTCTAAACAGTTAGTTCTAATACAAATAAAAATTGATGAAAACAAAAATAATATAAATCTTTTTAATCATCCTAATCCTTTGGTTCAATCCCTATCCAATTCCAACCGTCCCTACAATCCACTTTGAAGGTTGAAACGACAGTGACCAAGAGACTTATTGTAAAATAAAAATGGACAATTGGAGTTTTGGCAGTGGTTAGATGCTCCATTAAAGTTGGATGTTGGCAGCTTTAGCGCATTTGCTCAGCCTCCACTGGCTCATTACCAGTGACGTGGTGAGAGGAATCTCAAAGAGTAATCTTATTTCTGCTTTACCTCTCATACGTGGGGGATTGAGGGGTCTCCAGGTCGGTAGTGTAAATATTGTAAATAAGAGTGAAAATGCGACTGGTCATTATATTATTTATTTTTTATTATTTATTTATTTTTATTATTAATTATTTATTTATTTTTATTCTTATCCTTATTATTTTATGTACTTAGTTTGATTATATTTATTTTCTTTATCCTTCTGTTTGTATATAGTTAGACAGAGATTTTATTTATTTGTATATATTTTTTTCTTTTTCATTTATTATTTATTCTTATGTAATTTTATTTTAGCATGAATGTGATCACTTTTCATTATTACTAATATGAGAGACCATATAACATTCGAATTTATTAGGACTACTGAATCGCGCTAGCTCTTCACTTTTAGAAACCCTTCGCCTTATAAACCTATGAAACAAGACAGATGGAGAAGAAGCAAAACTAGAACAAGCAATAATCGCATAAAATAACTCTTTGAATCAAGATCTAGAAATGACACCCAATGAAATCACTTTCGGTATAACAGAGCATTAAAAATAAAAGAGCAACTAGTAATCAGACACAAAAATAGTTTCTATAATGGAAAATGTGTAAAATTTAATTCTAAACAGTATAGTAAAGACATTGTAGAGATAAGAGACTAGTGTATATTAGCATTATGTAAAAATGTATAAGTAAATCCATGTACTAAACCAATATTTAACTTTCAATGTTAACATAATAGAAACTACAACTAATAACAATGTTTACATCATATACTAGTCTTATTAGTCTTAACAAAATTGAAAAATTAATAAATATTAGTATCCCACCAACATATGAAAATAATGTAAATATTCCTATAATATCTCATTATAAGATTAATAATAATTGTCTTTTATCAACTAATTATACTTTTGAAGAAATAAAACAATTAGATATAGGTACTATGGAAATAGAAGAATTGGAAGCCTATGACATCACTATATCTAATTTTATTACTTATTTCTTTTATGTAATCTGTTTATATGTTATATGTTTATATTCCTGCCCCGATCTCCCAGCAGTCAGTCTCCAGTCCGACATTGGACTGTTAGTCTCACTTCCAGTCACAGTTCATTCAGTTCCAAATTCTCTCCCATCGTAGTCGCAGTTTCGATCATTGTATTATTTAGAGTTAAAGTTTATAATTAATTTATAACTATTACTAATTGTATTTTTACACAAATAAACATTTTTTTAAACAATTATTGAGGCAGTTACCATAATTCCATTTCGAGTTGAATATTCGGCATTTTAATAAGTTTACTAAAATTTCGTTTATTTATATTCCAAAAGCTAAACGAATTATTATTATAATTGCATGACAAAAATGTAGTTTTAATAACATATTTAGCAGATTAATAATATATAATATGTAATATGTTTAATAACATATTTTAGGTAATTTTAATCACTATTTAGCAGAGTAAAAATTAGACACAATATGTTATTAACATTTTTTAAATAATAATTTAACTGATTATATTTCTGTATAAATACACTTTTATGCAAAGTATAACTTGTATATTTTGATTAATTATGCACTCTTAATACAATATTAACTGAGTACGATGAAGCTATGCTATGTGGCTCTATGAATAATTTGAATGCACAGGTTTCATTTTAAGATTATATTAGAAATTTTTTTTAATTCAAAAAACTTTATTGATAGATATACAACCTGCCACACCGTTCTGGCCAATAAACAATAGGCAATAGCAATAATAGTGATGAATGAACACATTCATACTAAAATAAAATAAAATAACAATGAAAAATAAATAAACAAAGGAAATAAAAAAAAAAAAAAGAGCATAAAATCTCTCTTAAAATATATACAAACAGAAGGATAAAGAAAATGAACATAATCAAATTATGTGGATGAAAAAATAAAATAATTATAAACATAAAATAATCTCTTGTCTCATTTACACTCTTATCTGAGGATCCCCAAGTCTATGATATCCTCCACGTGTGAGGGGTAGAGCATAGCTCATCAGATCCCAGCGCATCCCTCTCACCGCATCACTGGTAATGAGCCAGTGGAGGCTGAGCAAGTGCGCTAAAACCGCAAACTCTTAACTTCAGTGGACCATCTAACCAATGCCAGGACTCCAATTGTCCATTTTAAGTTCGCTAAAATATTAAAAATATTAACGTTCCTAACAGCTCTGAAGTAGTGTTTGAATAATCCTAGTACTTTCCTAAATTACTGATATCTAGTTTAGAAGAATGAGAGATACTTAGAAATAGCAAGGAAGAAAATAACCATCAGGCGTTTGTAAAAATTCAATTTATTATAAATTTAGTAGCATTTGACTAATACAAGATTATTCCACCGATTATTATATACCCTTTATTCTATATAGGTAGGAAAGTTAAGTTGGCTGTTGAAGGAAGAACTGTTAAAGTTTAAATTTAAAATTAAATAATAAAATTAAAAAAATAATAGTCAAGCAGAATAAATC
>NW_027107227.1:143794-152250 GCF_000696795.3 Halyomorpha halys
TATCTATTGATAGGTATTACAATTGTGGGCACAATAGTTAATAGTGATGAATGATCTCATACATACTAAAATAAAATTAAATAAATGAATATACAAAAAAATACTCTCTTAAAATATATACAAACAGAAGAATAAACAAAATGAACATAATCAAACTACCTGTATGAAAAATAAAATATCATAATGATAAAATAATATAGTCTCTAGTCACATTTCCACGCTAATAAAATACGATTAAGAAGTATTCTTGAACTATTCTTAGCAGAAATAAATAATAGTTTCGAGAATGTTAAAGGAAAGCAGATTAATCAGAGCTGACAGTAACAATAAATTCCTGAATAAGTTTTAATCTCAAGCTCAGAACGTAGAAAATTTTTGATTCAGAAAACTAATGCAATATCTTCTGTAATTATTTCATTTGAACCTAGAGTCGTTTGTCAACTTTAAGACAACGTTAACAAATCGCCTAAAATATTGTACTAAACGATCCAAGGTAGTGTCATTCTTTTAAACGTCTGTTTTATATATATTTTTTTTTATTATAAAGGCAATTTTTTTATTTTGATAACTATAAAAGAATACTATATTTATAGTTAAATATATAAATATATCACCTTAATATGTTTAAAGCTTTCGTTAAAAATTAAATAACTAACGCATGATAAAAAAGAAAAGAAGAAGGGGAGGAAAATGAATAAAAAAATGAGAGAAAATATTTTTTATAAAACATTTTTCAGGGATACCACTTAGTAGAATTAATTTCAATGGCACTAATATATGAATCATTTTTTTTAAAACTTAAATATAAATTTTTATTTTTTTTTACCAAATCAATCTGAATTTTGTAAAACAATACGATAAAATTTTACATAACTACCTAATAAACTTTAAGTACTATAAGCTAAAACAATTATATTTCGTATTCAATTTTTTTTTTTTTATATTCCATAAACATTTATGATTTGATTATTCATTTTGTTGTAAAACTATCTGACCCATTTTCTGAGTTTTCCAGCAATATTCGTACACACAAAGATTTATAGTCGAATTCATAGGCGGTACTCAAGTAAAACTTTTTACTGAACCAGGGTGAATTTTTATGTAATTCCACTTAATATATTCAGAAACTTTCGTAACTTTTCATATTTTTATATCTCGGGCGGACAGGTTATGAGCCTGCAGTACCCATATCCTAATAAAGGGAATGCCTTCTTAAAGTTTCAGGCAAACTCTCCCCTGCTTCATGGCGTAGATGGAAAACAGACACTACTGTGAACTGCCACTACTAAAAAAAAAATTAAAAGTTATGAAGAAAATAGAAAAAAATTATAAGACTACGTTTACCCCTTACTAACCTATGTTAGTTGAAGCCAAATTCAAGCAACGGAAATGAGGTACCTGAGGATAGAGGAGAAAACACAAAATTTCATATCAGGAATACTACAATAAGAAGTAACATGGGAGTGAAACTGGCCGAAAATATTATAGAATAAAATATACTATGATTGTTTGGATTAGAATGATGGAAGAAAGAATGGCCAAAATGATATATGTAATGAAAGTCGATGGAAGAAGGACAATAGGAAGACCGAGAAATACTTGGGATGTGCAGTAAAAGAGGAATTAGAGAGGAGAGGAATTTACTGAAACAGGTGCAACTAGCTGATAAAGGCCCAAAGATTAAAGATGTAGATTGGCTCTGCAAGCAAACTTCTCTGCGGTAGAGAAGGAAAGATTAAGAAAAAGAAGAATATTCAGAACCAAAAAAGATTAACTTAGTTCAGTGAAATTTCCTGGTGTGTAAATTTAATGAGTTCATTTAAGCACTTAATATTTTTAGATTATTTTAATTCAGTATCAAAATAAAAAGAAAATTATAGCCTCTAAGTAGAACATTTTCTCAGTATCATTTATAAGTACCACAGTGTTTTTCAATAGCATTGCGGCGAATAAGTTAGGCGTGTAAGGTTGTAAGACTTAGTAACCAACGGATCCCTAAAATGTGTATACACACTGAACCGACGGGTAAATGTCCGAGGGGTATACCGGGGAAGATTAATAAAACTGATATTATAAATTTGGGTTTGGAGGAGCGTCACTGGAAAGATGTAAGTAGAGAACGTTTGGTTGGCATCGAACCTTCGGATTCACTAAGCCTTTATTATTTACCCGTGTTTTTCAAGATTCATTTTGCTGAATATGGAACTAAAATATTGGTTGTGTTTGCGCCATACCACAGGCTATTTATTAACCTATTAGTAAACAATAAAATGAAAACTATTCAAGATATGATTGGTACCCAACCATAACGCTTTGAAACCGATTATACGAGAATTTCTTTTGTTAATGTTATCAAAAAAATAAGAACTGAAAATCCGTAGGCGCTCCGTGACATTGTGAATCCAACGAGGGAGCTGTTCGATCTTATGACACCAAACTGCCTTTGAGGCTTGGTATATTGAATGTACAGGTGTGATACAATGAATATGGATCAAATTTTGCTTTTTAATGCTACCTTTTAGTTCAGGAAAAATATTATTTTATGTTTACCATTTCAAAAAAATCTAGATTTGTTATTTTATTACAACTGCCACGAATATTATCGGTTTCCCTATAAGTCTTAAGGGTTTCCCAAAATAAGTCTGACTTCAACTTGAGCTGACATGCGAAAAACAGCCCTTACTGCCCTTTAGTAAATTGATATCGTTAGGAAAGGAGATCTCTAATCTTAGTCCTTTTGATCATTCCCGGTGTAATAGTGATTATATTTAATTTTTATTTACAAGCCAATTTAAGTGTCCTTGTGATTTTTTTGTAAAATTGTTTGTAATTTATTCGAAAATAATTTGTTGCAGTAAGGGTAGTATCAAACTAGTATCCTAGCCTCTTAAATTGAAGGATGGACAGCGCCTTATGGTGTCAAAAATTAAGTATTACGTAAGATATTCGGACTGAAAAAAGTTGAGTTAGCGAGAGAATTCTGAAGGCTACACAACACTGAGTTAAGGGAACTACACTTGGTAAATATAATTCAAGTTATAGCGTGGCGGCGTATAAGATGGGCGTGTAATGTTGTAAGGCTTGGTAATGAGCGAATCCCTTTAAAATGTTAGTAAGCACTGAACTGACGGAAAGACGTCCGAGGGTAAGTCCAAAACGTAGATGGGAGGATTGCATTAAAACTGATTTAGTAGAATTGGGTTTGGAGCTGCATCACTGGAAGGATGTATGTTGAGAGTTATTGGTGTTATCGGCATCGAACCATTGAGTTCGTTAGGCCTTCATTATTATTATTATTAAGGGTAGTAAGGTGGTGTGTGTCTTTAGAAAAGTATAGTATCGTAAGCCTGTTATCACCTATAAGAATATGGACAGTGTTTTTTCCATGTACACCTTTTTACTAATCAATTTCTTGTTAGTAGTTCCAGAAAGGAATATTATATATGAATATGCATATGCAATTCAATATTATAAATTATTGGAGAAGTTTGTCGGGAGGTGCGGTCAGCAAAGAACAACATAAATAAACAAAACCATATTTATTTATTTTTTGGCGATGTTTCGATCTGAGTTTCAGGTCTTCATCAGGGCGATATGGTAGAAGATGTAGAAGTCTGGGCAGAAGAATCATTGCTGAGAGAAAAGTTTGATGAGATGTGACCCCCGACAAATTTCTCCAATCTTTAATCTACGGTCAACTATCTACACCACAATATTATAATAGAATATGCATAATATGTTAGTTAGAATTTTAAGTAATATTAGCAGAATAGCTTTAGCAAAGAATAAAATAACTTTCAGAGTATAATAAAGTGGGTAGATATAGTATTTTAGTCAGAGTTCCACAACCACAGGTTATAAATCTTCTTTGTACTTAGAAGCAATATTGTTTAGCCCTCAGTAAAAATTAAAAAAAAAAAAAAGTCGGTATAAAACTCCCATGAGCAAAATGAGATACGAAACGAAAAAAATAATCAAAATAAAGTTGAATATATCCCAAATGATTATGTATATGATGTAATTGTGAAAATATTTTACAATAACACAAACACTGTTATTAATGAAAGATCTTAATTGTTTAATAAATACGTTTTCCAAGGAGGGCAGGAATTTGTTTACATTTATTAAAACAGACATGATCATATAAAACACAAACCATATAAACAATTAATCAGATTAATAAAAAAATATGATTTTTATTTTATTGGTTGTTGAGGTATCATGTAATATATAGGGAGTTAATGACTGATTTTTTGGATATTAAGGGAATCATACACGTTCTGTTTATGATAATGAATAACTAAACTTACAATTAGTGTGGGTCATCACAACTGTTTTTGGAACTAGGATTTCAGTTTTTCCATCAGTTGTGTCACCTATAGCTTACATAGTAAAAATAAAGTGCTGTAAGAAAACAAATATTAATTTTGTGACAAAATAGTGTTATAAAATGGATACTTAAATTTAGAGGGAAACTTTGCTACTAAAATTATGAAACAAATAACTAAAGAGATGTACGGAGGTTCCAAATGCAGTACAAGGACGTAGTAAAAAAACATAATATTTTCCAGCCTTATGAACAATTTAATGGCAGTTTCGAAGAAAATGGTTTAATAAAGGTCTATTGATTAGTGATGACGTTAAGGATTATTTTAATTGCACTGTAAAAATAGAAAACAATATAATAAAATAGCATGCAATAATTATTATTAACTAGCAAAAGTTAATAAAACATTTTAATTTGTATTAATACAAATTAATATTATAAATTACAATAAATTATTATAAATTACAAATTATAATTTGTATTCATACATACTAAAGTATTTAATATTATAAATAACGTGCATTATAAATAATGTAGTATACATTACATTAATACTTTTGTGCGTATAGATGATAGGGATTTTTATAACATTAACGCAAATGTGTATTATTTATTTAGAATTGTATGACTTTATTTAGTTATTCCGTGTGTTTTTAGGTCCATGAAAAAATAGGCGATTGGTTAACTGATTTCCAGTAAAAGCGGTTTTGAACATTTTTTTAGTTATTTGTTAATATTTTATCGAAATACTAAAGGTCTGGAAAAATCTGCATCTGAAAAATTTTTTTTTTCTATTAATTTTTTTTTAAAGAACCTTGCGGTACCAAGTTATGGAAACTCCTATCCGGAAAATGATTATGATATTAGTTTCGAAAATATAACGATAAGTAACAAAATAGAAAAATAGAAACCTGTGTTGTAGATTTAGTAATGGGTTAGGGATGTAGATAAAAGGATAGTTAATTGAGCGTCAAAGTTTATCAACCAATTAATATTATTTGGTATTTGCAAATACTATTTATATTTAATGAAGCATTGAAGCTGTGTGATGAACAATTACAATTATTAGTCGAGTAAATGTAATTGGAATAACTAATTGAAATCTAAAGGAATTTTGATTTAAATTCTAGAATTTCAAGTAGTTGCAAAAAATTAACACTGAAATTGCACTAAGAATAATTAAAAAAACAATAAATTTCAAAAAGGTATAGTAATTGAGATTCTCAATTACAAACAAATAATTAAAAATTAATTTCAATAATTAAAAATTAATTTCAATAATTAAATAAATCAATTGAAATTACTTTATACAATTACGGTAATTGGATTTATTTTTATTTTTGTACCAATTAACGCTTATCTTACTGTTCATGTAATTATAATGAATCTTTGCGCAGGTAATTACCGCCTAGCTTTGCGGAGCGTATATGGGCCCCTTTTGCCCTGAGCTTCAAATATCGTTTAGACCAAACACAAGCACCGTAAATAAACAGCCTGTTTAACAGAGCGTGCAGAGATCCCATTAAACATCAATACAACTAAACAACAGAGCAATTAATTCAATTGTATAATTACAATCTGAAACTAACAATATCAATGATTTTATTTAAAATTAATTGTATTAGTGGAATATTGATGTTTCAGAATTTTTCCAGTACTGAAGCATGGATTTAAAATGTAACAATATCACAGAATTACTTCGATATCTCCCACAAGTGACAGCAAATTATTAATTTAATAAAAATTATTAATTTTTATAAAGTAAATACTAATTGTAATAGAAATTATATATAATTTTCTTAAAATCTTGGTCATTCTCCCTTTCCATGTATCCATGCAGAAATATAAAACTTGATTGACTATGGCATGACCCCCTCCCCCCCTATAGTTTTGATCCTGCGTACGTTGGTTACAAGTACTGTTGAAGTTATGAAATTAAAATATCTTATGTACACTTATTTAAAAAAAGCATTTTTTAAATTTGAATTTTTTAAAGCCCAAAAATAGCTAGTTCGTAAGAACTTATTAAAAATTTTATTTTAGTTTTAAAAATCTGCAACGCTTGATTCATTTTTAAAGCTCTTTATATTCAAAAATGAATATGAAGTAAAATTTTAGTTCCCAGAGTTTATTGGTTCAAAGAAAAAAAAAGAGGTTCAAAGAAGAAATAAGATAACGTTTGTTGGGTGTAAAGAGAAATATATAAAAGGTGATGGATGTACTTAATATCGTATAAAAAAAATAACATCACCAAAGTATGATTTTAATTAATTTTCTCCATTACATGGAAATTAATACTTTAAATATTCCAACCAATAGAAATTTAGAGGTTCACTCATGGTATATTAACCAGGTAGCATATTTATTCATTGTAGACATATGTCAAATGTAAAACAAAAATTGATTAGTTTTCAATAAAATATATTATATATAGTATATTAACTGACATAAATAAAAATATCATGACAAAATGATAACGAGTTTTCACGTATTTGTAATGAATGAAAAACAGTACGATGCGATGGAAGGTTACGAAGACCTGGCGATGTTGGACAAATAATTAAATTTTAATTTAGCAATTTAGCAGACGACTAACAGGGTATTAACTGGGCCAATTCTATTCCAAGTTTCTGGTTTCCATCAACTCCAAGTAACACAGTCAGTGGTTGAAGAGTTGAGATTACTACTGATTTTCGCTAAGTATAACAGCAAACGGATAATTAAACATAAACAGAAAAAAGTATTACATTTCTTTGTTATTTATTATGTCATCATCCAATTTATCCTTAGCTAGGCGAAAAAAAATCAAATCCAAAATAAGAATATGAGAGAAATCATGGTAGACTTAGACTTTCCTCACAGATTCGGTAGGAAAAGGAAAAAAAAGGTTTGTATATTTTGAATTATGATAGTGGTGGCTAATAAATGCCCTTTTGAAATAAAAAAAATGCATTTCGTTCTGATTAGGTGTTGAGTTTTTGCGTGGAATCATCGGGTTTCAAAACAAGAGGCACACTGACAGAATAAAACATTTTTTTTTTAAACAGTCAATTAGAAGTCCAGAAGTCCCAGCCTTCTCTTCTTCAATGTCCCCTGGTGCAGATGTGCCGCTTTAGCCCGATGATTCCACAACTGCACAACTTAATTCGCTAAATGAAACAATAAATTTTTGGAGGAGAGACAATGAGCAAAGAGAAAATCGAAAAAGATTCAGAATTCGTTTTATTTTTTTTGTAAACTAGTTTTTCGTTGAAAATTTCCTGTTAATTTTGAGAACCCCTATGCCGTGATTGCGCATTCGTTGTTACATATATTACATATAGGTTTTTGTTCACTTACTTATTATTTGGCAGATCGATTAAATAAACAATTGGACTGTGTAATAACTGATCTAAAACATAATAAGTCTCATAGGAGATTATATGCAAATTATTCTGCTAAAAAATTTCGGTTTTATTTTGTATGAAATTTCCAATTTAATTTCATCGCTTCAAAAACATGTTCCATTCTTGCAATGGTTGATTGGAAAAGCTATAAAGCCTTCAAACTTCATGAATATTAAGCAGCTCACTCATTTTATCTTCTAATGGTCACTTATCATTAAGCTGCTATTAAAAAATTCAATCCATATTTTATTGATCTTCAGCAATATGACCCAATTGAGTCTGTAAAGCCCATCTCCAATTACCTTGTTGCATATGCCGTGGACAGAGTAGATAGCTATCATATCAAATCCTTTGTGCCTGCATAGTGCCTATTATCATATGACAGCATTGGTAATCATGTCTCTATTAAGCCCCTTAGGAAAATTATCATTAGTTCTGGGCTAATAATTTCTTGTATTGCACACATTTATAATATTTCCGAAATAATTTATTTAACAATGGCCTCTCTTTAGGCATATGAGGATCTACCATCAACAGTTCCTTGTACCTGTTGGGACGAGGGGCGTTTTGTGAACACCCGACCTCTTTCTCGGAGTAAAATGTTCGCTGGTTTGGGTTACGAAAAAAATAAATAAACGGAGGACTTGAAATGAATAAAAAAAACAAATAATGAAGAAAATTCAAGAATAATAAAGCCTTCCAAATGATATATATAATTTAATAATAACAAATATAAAGAAATA
>NW_027107227.1:152568-153512 GCF_000696795.3 Halyomorpha halys
ACAATTTTATAGAAAACAAACTCAATAAAAACAACTAGGTTCAAAGAAGGTCCAGAAACCCTTCTAACAGCCCTTTCAAGCCCTTAGTATCCTATATCAATGGCAAGGGCTGACACTTAGGCAGGGACATGCTGTCATCTCACAAAGGACTTGCATCAGTCTAACTATTTTATGTTTTACTCATGAAAGTTTCTTTCATTTCTTCCAATTTCTTGGAAGCCTCACACCCTGCTTCAAGTCCACGCCTATTTCTCCCTCCCAGATATTTACTTATAATTTCATAGTATCTGATTGGTCCAAACCCCTTCTCCTATTTCACTATTCTTCCTACCCCCTCTTCTCAAGTGTTCATATATATTTCCTAGACTAGATAGCTAAGTAAGAAGTTGGTAGAAGAGAGACACTCTGTAACAGTAACAGTAACATGTAGTTCTTGTAAATATGTTAGAATAAAGTCATTTTAGTCTTCACTGATTTTTTATGATATGTAAATCGCATATCAACGATACTTCCAAGTATAATATCTCTCATCCGAGATGAGCCGTTGAGGCTCAAGTCGGTGGAAATGAGAGAATCATGAGTTGAGGGTGAGAACGAGACGTTCCAAACTGCTAGTTCTGACTGCCGACTCTGGACTCCGGGCCCCCTTATCAGTCCGTCTACAGGCCTTCATCCCATTGCAGCTCGCAATGTTGCTGTAGAAAGGCTATACTGCGGCAATCTATTTATACTCATAATGTTGTTGTATAGGTGCCGAACTAAGTTTACTAGATGGTTTAGTGGAGCCCCATAGCTCAACTCTGTATGTCCAAATAGGCCTTATAATAGTCATCCAGATCAGTCTTTTGTAATGGACTGGAAGTTTGGACCGTTTGTCTGGTAAATGTTGTAATAGTCGGAATCGACGAGCAGTTTCCTGTCTTTTCAGTCTTGTATGAGGATTC
>NW_027107227.1:154747-155944 GCF_000696795.3 Halyomorpha halys
AACCACTTGGAAGTAAAATAAAAATAAATCATGAAAATAAAATACACTTTTGGGCTTTAACATTACCGATGACAGATTATTAAAAAAAAACTTAAATCCATTGAATAGTTGCATACCATTACTTGTTAGATATTTTAAAATATTACTATTATCTTGAGAAATAAGTCTTCTTGATACACATGGCCATGATAAGATATTATAGGGACTAAATCACTGAACGAGTTAAAGAAAAATTTAAGAGCAACACTCAATTCTAAAGTAGGATTACATTTTTTTTAGAGCAGTTTAATATATCAAAGTATAATATATGGTAATATTCTTGATCTTATTTTAAATTTATACGTTTTACCTTTGCAAGAAAAGTGGTACAATTTCAAAATGCGGAATTTGAGAAAATCAACTAAAAATATCTCAAAACTGACACGATGTGTACTAAACCTTGTTTCCAAGAACTAGTTTAAAATCGATATTCGTATACTTACTTCTCATCCTGTAAATTCATTTTTCTCTGTATAATTATAAATGCAAACGTAAGTACGTTTTAATCTGCTTATCTGCAGCTATATAAAAAACTGTATACTATTTCAATAATAGTATAAAATACATCTTAAATGAAAAAAGTTAATTAGAATTTACTGAAATTCGCAAAACATGATCTTATTCGCGTGCTCAATCAGTGGGTAAAGGGAACTTCATGAAGAACAACTAAACTATCAAAACTGTTTTGGAGCAGTTGTATATATTACGATTATTTCAGCAGTATAAGAAGCCAATCCCAGTTCCTTATCTGGAACGATTTTACGAGCCTTAGCGTTTAAAGTTATTGCATCGATTTAAAAATAAATTATTTCTATCTGAACTATCTATCAGCACTGTACGTTTATGTCCAATATGGCGGCTAAGACGCGAGACATTGCAATGAAGGACGGTTGAGAACTTTTCAAAAATATTTATTTTTTAAAATAATTAGTTATAAACTAATTATTAAAAACTAATACACAGTTATAAACTAATTATTAAAAACCAATAAATAGTTATAAAAGATGAGCCGTTGAGGCTCAAGTCGGTGGAAATGAGAGAATCATGAGTTGAGGGTGAGAACGAGACGTTCCAAACTGCTAGTTCTGACTGCCGACTCTGGACTCCGGGCTCCCTTATCAGTCCGTCTACAGGCCTTCATCCCATTGCAGCTCGCAA
>NW_027107227.1:160224-160901 GCF_000696795.3 Halyomorpha halys
TCCTCAATGCTCCTTACTTTGTCACAAATAAAATCATACATAAAGACCTTAATGTTCCCTATGTAACCGATCTAGTCCGAACCAGATATCACTCCATCCATTATAAACTCTCTAACCACTCACAAAAAACCATTTGATTATTAAAGATATGCATAAATCATTTTTCTTTAAAACTTATTAATGCATTTTATAATATTGAAACATATAATTTAATATAAATTAAAACTTTAAAATAATACATTTTATCTTTTTCGTTTAAGACATAACAAATAGTTTGTGGTGAACAAAATAAAACATTTCAAAGTTATAATTTAAAAATAAATGATTAGAAATACCTTTTTGTCAATCACACAATAAAACAAATGATAACTTGTCCAGATCGGTCATGTGAAATAATAAAATAAACAATAAGTTTCTAAGAATAACAGACGTTTTATACAGACCACACCAGAAAAATATGAATTTCGGTTGTGACATTTGACATGCAATGAAAGCCGGTATTTTTTGTATTCCAGACACATTACTCAAAAACAGGCAGATCGAACCGGTCTTATCAACTAGATTGTGAGTTATTACTGCTGATATGATGTCCTAAAAAATAATAATTGAATCATCTAGGCCAATGACTGTATTTCGATTATTTGCATGTAAAATTATTGTCAAATCATAGTTGATAT
>NW_027107227.1:160951-161967 GCF_000696795.3 Halyomorpha halys
TTTTTTACTATTATAACAAAAGAGTACTGCTTCTTTCGTTATTTTATTGTATGTTCATAATTTATTATCCCTTTCTTCTGTCCATTTTTCCTATGTATTTTCAGCTATAATTCTCAGGGAAAACATATGATCATGTGTTCTACCTCGGAAGGTCCTCTTCAATGAGTTTCTCATATAGGGCGATTAATACCCCATATTGTGTTTGATGGCATTTTTTAAGCAAAGGCACAAAAACATTGTGATACCTATGCCGGACTGTCTTTTTCTTATCATAAATCTTTTTAAATAGTCCTAGAAGTGCCTTTAAAATTTCTCCGCCTTCATATTATATAATGTAGGAGCTATAATATTACTTTCACAAGCTCTACCCTTTTTTAGTCTTAGAATAGCTTAGACTATTCCTGCGCTGATACGGTCATCCATATCTTAAGCTCCTTACCCTTCCTAAGTCACCATTACTGGCACTGCACTCAGCAATTCATTAGTGATAGCACTTCCAGCATACGTCGAGTATTTTGTCATATATTGTAACAATGGCCACACTTGATATTCATTTGAATTAAAGGTTATTGAAAGAGAAGATAATAACTAGGTGTTAAATTGTGGATATTTAGTTTCTTTAATTCCTGTAAAACTTCGATTTAATTGTTGATACCACTAAAAATGCACTCAGATCCTTAGAATAATATTTTATTACTATAATATATATATAAAAAACCCTAATATAATTCTATCGTGTGCTCGCTGTTAATAATAACCCATTAATTGTATCCCAAAATCTCCAAGCCCATATCACAGCCATCGAAGATTGGTGTCGTAATTGGAGCATTAAGATAAATTCCAACAAATCCCATCAAATCACCTTTACCCCGTAAACCTACTGACTGCCCTACAGTTTCATTTAATGATGTTACTCTTACCCCTGTCGAACAGATCCGCTACCTTGGACTACATTTGGACAAGCGATTAACCTGGAATCCTCACATCAGACTGAAAAGACAGGAAACTGCACGTCG
>NW_027107227.1:162887-177993 GCF_000696795.3 Halyomorpha halys
TGTGTGTGAGAATCCAATATATTAAAAGTAGATTGTAATAATTTCATCTCAGTACCAAATAAAACATTGATAAAATTGTTTTTATACTTGTCTTATATGGTTCTAAAGACATTTATTTTAATTCTATTGTTGCGTCCAACATATGTTTAACAATTGTTTCCATTTTATAGATATAAATAAATTTATCTGTCGTAACCATTGGTATTAGTTAATATTTGCTACAGAGGTATTAATAATACCATAATTGTATACATACGCTGAGTCAGCCGCCCTTATCTCTCCACCTGGTCAGTAGTTGCTAGCAGGCTGGCTAATCCTGATACTTCCTTCAAGCCACGGCGGGCGGCTCTTCCACTCTCTCTTCCACGAAGACATTTCTCGGCGGGCGGCTCTTCTCCTCCAAGAGGACATTTCTCCAAAAGGGGCCCCATCACCCAGGGTCACATATTATAGACTACTATACTATACTCATAAATTCGCATGGACAAAAAACAATATTTTTTTAATTTTTGAAAATAATTTTAATTTGCATTTTTAGAAGTTCATTTTTTTATTTTTTCCAGTTTATATGGTTCAATATTTTGTCTTACAGTTTTTTTAACTTCAAATACAACAATAACAAAATTCGACTATATAATTCTTTTCTTAACCTTACACCGTTGGGCTAGTAAAGGTTCCTTTTGAACCCCTACCCGCCGTAAAATCTATTGTTTATCATTAATTTCGTTTAATCCTATCACATTAGGATAAAAAGAAGTTTAAAAGGTCCTAGTTATCAATAATTAAACTGTGACAATAAAATTTAATATTGAAAAGTAACATAAAATATCTACGAAAATTGGAAAAATACAGCTTCCAGGAGATATTTTGTATTTTTCCAACTTTTCGAAAACATTATTACTGCTCATTATTTATTCATTTTTTAAAAGTAAACTTCTTTAGGTAGAGAATTCAGTCAAGATCAGACGAAAACTAGAACGCTTGCCCTCCTCTATAATGTTGATGTTCATTAAGGCTTTAGGGATTAAAACCCAAAGACCGTTAATGACCGCCCATATTTCTATTCTATTTTCCTTAATTTAAATTTAGCAGGGTTTTGAGTTCAATGTTTAAATCTTGTTAAATAGTTTCTCCTTCTTAAAAAAACATTGTACCAATTTTATGCTTTTTTTATTATTCTCTTCTATAATTAAAATGTGTATTTAATAAAAAAAGTCATTTACAGGTGAGAATTGAGAAGGAGAGAAGTTAATAGGGGCAAATAACAATTTCGTAAATAGTTATTAATAATGAATATAGTGAATAATAATTATTGATAATAAATATCATAAAATATACTTAGATAATGTATAATTGTTGATGATGCCATAATTTAGTTAATATTGATTGATTAAACCATAATTGATACAATATTGATAAGTAAATCAGGATTAACCACAGGTAGATGGCAAAAAGAAATCTTGCATGCAAAGTTTTCGTTAGTAGTCCTTGACTTCTAGCCCTATCATTTTTTTTTAATTTTCACAACCAGATCTTGAAATTCTTGTTGACATAATTAACAAACTGATAGGTATACAAACTGCACAGATAATTTTTTAAATGGACGTCGAGAACGTATAATACCACCCAATTTTATAATATATTTTTTTGTCAAAATATTTACATTGTTAAAATTAATTATATTTATTCAATATCTTATTTTCGATATATATCTCTAATATTTGAAATTTTTATAGTCATCAGAGATCAAATTTATATTCCTTGTTTTACTAAATATATAATATTTAATTTAGGAAATAAATAAAAATATAGTAGACAGGTTACTACTATTCTAAATAACAAGTATTACATTTACAACACCAATATTATGTTCTTAAGGATTAAATGGAAATAGGATTAAATAAATAGAATTAATTCATCTTAATTCTTAGGAAACGATAGATAAGCTCCATTGGTAGGGGTATTGATAAAATCAGCCTAGCCACGGTTATCGCATTCTCCAGATAAAAAAAAAATCTCAGAGAAGGAACAAGACAAATAACTCCCTATCGCAAGCTGGAAGTGACAATTTGAGGTAAGCCATATCCCGGTCGGTTTATTGGGGTAGTTTATGACGAAGTCGATGACTCGAGGAATAGAAGGACCATTTCTTCTCCTGGGAGCTAACAATATTGTCTCCAGGTGATCCATGGCTCCGAGAGAGTATTTATCAGCTGGAATAGCTGGATTTATCGGGGCACTAAGTCACCTGTTCGATAATCCAAGGACTCTTGACCGGCATCCACTGATGGCTTCGCTTACTTTCTTCCTGAGTTAATAATTTCACTTAAGTCTATTACAAGGGTCTCTGGATATATCTTCCCTTCCATAGCTTTGATAGAGTGACTGTCAAATGTAATTTTAAAGAAGTAATATTAGGAAATTTGTATGAAGTGCGCCTTCAATCTAATGCCAGGCACTCCTTCACTTTGAATCACTAGTTTGATTGTAGTGGGCTGTATAAAATAGTGATAAATAAAACATAATTGACTGATCGAAAAATCTATTGCATAAATTATAGTTGGAATTGGGGGTGGCCGAAACAACAAGTGTGCTAGTTAATTTTGAATAATGGGTCTATAATTTAATGACGTTGATGATGATGGTGTGAATTACACTGATAGGTGTGGACTTATGACTCGGTTGTTTCCGTCCTCCTCCTCTGTTTCGGGAGGCACTTGAAAGTGTTTCTACTCACTCATTTTTCCAGTATAATAAAGATGAATGATTGCTTCTGGTCCAGGCTCACTAGTGAGTGTGGGTGCCTTTTGTATTCTCAGCCCCATGGGGCCCTGGTGTTAATTAGCCATATGATTGTAGGTTGTTTCAAGTCTTCAGTTTAAATGGAACAAAATTATTAAATGAATTAAACTTATAACTAAAACCTGTTGGGAAAAAAAATTGTAATAAAACCTACGATACATGTATCACAAACCTTTCACTTATCACATTACTTTGATAGTAGTGTGTATTAAGTAATACTCGCTTATTCCAGAACAGATATCTCTAAATTATTCACTACTTTTCTACACTAATTTTCTAAATGAGCCTTTAACAAGTTAATATTTTTTTTTTTTTTAAATGACAGAAATATGAAACTATAACAGTTTACTAAAATTTACATTGTGCTTTTGGCCATATGTTTAATGCTAGTAATTGAATCAACATTTAAAATTCTAAGAATGATTGTATGGAGTAAGTTATCCCGTTAAATAAAAAGTTAATCATCAAATTTTCATAGTTAATATTAAATTATTTCAAATAAACAAAATCAAAATCAATATTTAATCTGTTACATTATTTCAATGTGAATTAGACCTATCTACTACTAAAGTACACTTTATAAACCGAGTTTAATAAAAAATCAATTGAGCCGTTTTTGAGAAAATCCTAAAAAAAGTGTATACTCGATCATATAAAGTGGCACTCCAGGTTGATGGATTTGTACGAAAATTTTGCAGTAACATTGCAGGTATACATTTGCTCAAAATATGTAATTTCAGTTTCTTTAATGTAATTTCGTTTTTGAGCTAGGCTGTCAAAACTCTATTTTATACGATCGTGATACTTTCCTTTAAAATATATTCTGTATATAGGTAAATGAAAGTAAAAATGTTTTAAATCTTGGAATCGTTAAGACTAATATTATATGATTTGATTGAACTTGAAGCTATTATAAAACATCGAAGTACAGTGCAATTACGTATAGTACACGTATTCACTGTTTCTAACCAGTCAATAAGCATGCAGTGGTGTGTTGATTAGCGGTTAACTAGTGCTCATCGTGGTATCCTGGATCTAATGAGATGTGCACTAATCAGTTGATCTACGATGGTTACCGCACACCATTTCATTAGCGTTTCCAATTTCTGCTAATTACTGTTAAATTACATGACTTTGCGGTTCCAACTCCTCTCCTCGGGTTCTAATGTGCCCAGGAGATGTAGCAACTGTGTATCTGATTGAAAATATAAAGGGTGGTTAAATTAGCCTATTGAAACTATGCTTAATTAAATATAATATGTTTAATTAAAGGTAATTAAATTTGATAATTTCAAGATTAGCCAAACGGCTATGAAAAATACATCAACTAATTAGAAGGACTAATTAAGGTACTTTTTTTACGTTTGATTTTTGAATTTTTTTGACATGACTAAAAAAACCAAACATCCCTTTGTTCGCCAGATACCTAGTTCAAATTATATTTTGATCTAATGCTCGCAGCAGTTTTAATTATACTGTGCTTAACATGCAATAGTGTGTTGTTACGCATTATTTTTTTAAATAACTTCTTATTTTATGTTAAAAAAAAGTATATTATTTTATAGATATTTTTAATTTGTGATCGAGGAGGCTTTAATTTAGTTATTTTCTTTGAAAAAACTTAAGAGATTGCTGAATCTAGAGAATCCGAAAAAGTCGACAATTTAATCGTTCAAATATGACACGAGACAGGTCCTTGCATATAAATTCTGTTCAAGGTTAAAATATTTTACTTTGGTCCATTTATAATCTATCTATTTTGAGGGTCTTGTGTAATAAAGCTAAGTAGATCGTAAGCGGAGGTTCCACCGGGACGATGATAGTTGCAGTAAGTTTGTCGCGCAATGCGCAGATAGTTGATATTAAAACCAACTATCATGCAAATACTGATAGTATGACAGCAAATGTTAGCTTACGTAGCCCACTTCAGTTATTGCGAATGTAATTTCTGTCAGCAGTAGTTGAAGAATAATTTGTAATATCTTCCAGTTTCACCACACTTAAATCTAAAACTTCCTATAGACGGAGATATTTCCAAGGAAGCAGCTAATTTTAATGTAATTTTATATCAATCCGATGCATCTTGACCACGAGGAATTCACAAATACTTACTTTTTACAGTTTTTGATTAATTGTGCGTAAATAATGCAACAAATGCAAAAGATAAGATCATTTGACAAATCTTTTTTTTTTTTTGATTATTGACAAATCGGATCGAAGAAAACATTGATATAAATTTTTTTAAAATTGAATTTTCAATCAAAATCCCGTAATTCGAGAGTTTCTTGCACTTAAAAATACGTTAAATAAACGTCTAGAATCTCTACTTTTTATTGTTTTTGCTTTATGCATATTTTACTTTTATATTATACTTTTTTCATGCATATTTTACGTATTTTTAAAAATTTGTATTCTTAACATTGTTACTTATTTTTTATTATTTTCATTGTTTATTCAAGTTTATTTTATCTTAATACTATTTTATGTCTTCCTTTTATTTATATGTAATTTCTTATCACTTTATTTTTACATAATATTTATCCTAACTAAAATTACCTTATTGTAGTAATATTCTTAGTTGTTTTTTTTTGTATCTTTTTAGCCCTGCAAAGTGGGGCGAAATGTCGGACATTAAAATAGTTTTAAACTATTTATTCTTTTTTTGACCGCCACCCTGACCATCTTCTTATATTTGTTTTACGGTCAACTATATAAATGAAAAATGTAGATTAGATATATTCATTTTGGAAGTTTTCCACCTCAACAATTAAAAAAAAATAATACAATAAAACTCCGTAAAAATAAAATCTAGAATAAACAAAAATGTAGCTAGATCATTAAAAAATGGAAATATAACATGTAAAACTCAGTTAATATGAACAAGAAACAAATAATTGTTTAAATTGTTAGGGAAAGTTTTTATATTTTATTAGAGGAAAGACGTCATCGAATAAAAATTGTTAAAAGCCCCTCTACCCTCTGATACACAGCAACAGCTTTTTCAAATAAATTACAAGACAGTGACTTATTGCACAAAGCTATGCTTGGAACTACCAACACTCTCTGTCGACTTAACGAGGCTAGATGAAAGATATTAAAATTAAAAGAAAAATCAATCTGGTACATTGTGAGTGTACTTAACTCTTGGTTTAATTGTAAAAACAGGATATGGGTTTTAAGTGTTTGTAAATAATGGATCTTACAAGATAAAAATAATGTTTTCCTAAACAATCCTAATTTATATGTGTTTCCTTTTTAATCTAGTTTACATAATATATCTAGCAGCATTTAGTTGCTCTAAAGCAAAGTCTAAAAAAATAGAAAATAACATCAAGCAATAAATGGATCGAACAATTATGTAGCTTGTAAAAATCAATAAAATGGACACAGATTGTAAATAAAGGCAAAATCTAAAATTAAAAATTTCGAGAAATAAAAAAATAAATAAATAACAAAAGAAATAAGTAAACGATAGACCGTAATGACAGGTCGGTTTAATTATCCTATTTTCAATTTTTATATTGAAATCATGGCATCTGTATAATCATAGTTTAAAATTGTTTTACTCCTGGAGGTGGTTATTGGCATATCAAGGATATGATAAAGGGAATTGTTTTTTTAAGATCGCTATTCATAACTATAACTTTTTTTGGGCCGTCCGTAGATCAGGCGGTTAGGCGCAGTCATACCAATCTGAGATCTGCTGGTGATGCCGGTTCGAATCCGGCCCGGGGCGTTGACTTCTTTCATTGAGTGGGGGTCCCGCAAAATGAAAAACTTGACCCCGAATCATGGTTAGGCAGGGACTCCAATGGGAGTCTTGGCCGAAAGAAACAATAATTTTAAGTTTGGTATCAATCAGAATTTATCCTGAATGGAGGATACCTTTAGGTAGGATAGGATATCTTATCAGAATCCTTAAAAATATTTCCGATAACTACAACTTTATTTCCGTTGGAAAAGAAATGGAGGAGGTTAAAAAATTAAAAATAACCTCAAAAGATACTCACGTACCCACAGAACATTGAGTTGATTGATTGAATGTTAAACATTAATAAAAATTTGGTGTATATTTTAATATCAGAAATTAAAAAAGTAATAGTGAATATAGTTTTATAGTAATATAGTAAAATATATTTCTAATGCAAGCTGAACCAGACCAGACCAATTTTCTATTATGTGTACAGCTGTTGGTTTGCGTGCTTTTAATCAGGCCGTAAATTGACTACAAATATCCCCTTGTTAACTTGGACAATATTTACAAAACGGAAGGAAATAATTACTAGTATAATCAGTTACAAATTTTACAATTGGAGCTTCGTAAACAGAGCGTGTTTTGACAGGATTGGTAATTGCCCTTAGAAAATATAACTGATTACTCAATTACTGAGGACTTTGTCCTTTCTGTCCCGCTATAGGGCCTAACAAATCGGTCTAATTAATCAATTTCACTCCCTAAGAGCCCTTCAGTTTAATTACAAACAATATCAGCCGGCGTCAATAGACTCATAAATCAAAGTTTTTTCACTATCCTTTCCCGCTTTTGCCCCGAGAAGAGGGGAGAATTGGTATTATTCTTTTTTTGGATTCGGTAATCTTAATTATGTACATTAATTTAAAAAGTGTGAAATGAAATGTTATTCGAAGGAAAGAAAATTAAAAGCGGTTAATAATTAATTTAATTATTTATATATTAAATACTTCCCAAAATTACAAATAGTAATAGTTACTCTTACGCTAAGTACATAATAGTGCAAATTAATATATCTGATCATAAATTTCGAATATTAAATGACTCATCGCTGTTCCTATGCAAGAATAATGACGCAACTGTAATATTTTGTGAAACTGACTTAATTAATAATGCGCATAGCATTCATGAATTTTACTAAAATGACAAAAGGTTAAGTATAACACGCTAGTTACAGTTCTCGAAAATAGATTTTATTAGTCGAAACTTTGAAATTGAAATGAAACTAAAAAAAAATATGGCCCTAAATCTACTTGGGCACGGGATAATATTTTAATGTAATGTATTTTGCTGTCATATATAGTATAAAATAAAATATATAAGTAATACATATCTGAAATTATAAATTAAGAATTTTTTTTTTTTTTTCAAACCTCTTTATTTTTTATATGGTTACAGAATACATAATAATATAATGCAATTCATTATACATAAGCAATTTACTATAATATAGAATTTTTGAATTAATGCAAACTGATTTATAATGATTATAAAATAAATTGTAATGAGAATGAAGAAAAATTAATTTTAGCATATTCCAGATTCGGTAATCTTAATTATGTGCATTAATTTAAAAAAATGTAAAATAAAACGTTATTGGAAAGAAAGAAAAATATGAGAGATCAATAATTAATTTACTTATTGCTTAGTAATACATAATTCTAGGAAAAGATTACTTATTATCATTATTATTAATAGTAACAATTGTTTATTTATATTGTAAAGTATATGTCTTGAACATTTATAAATGCCTAATATCCAATGATATATCCGAAAATAATTACCAAGAAAATCTATACCAGAAAATCCACTTATGCGCTAGATACTATTTTAATCTAGTATATTTCATTGTCAATAATAAGTAATTCATATTTGAATTGATATATAAAGAATTTTTGAATTAATGTCAAGTAATTTATAATAAATTACAAAGCAAATGGAGTAAATTAACTTTAGCATATTCATAAAGCAACTGAATTGAAACCATATTGAATGAAATATAATTCATATTTAAAGTAATATAAAACGGGTTTGTTTACTTAATTTTTTTATAGGATGGGGAAGCTTATGACGTATATGACATGGGCCGAAATGTCCAGTGGTATTTATCACATGGGAGTAAAATCGTCGGATCGAAATAAGGAGAGGTTGAATTAATTTATTCACTAACGCAACATGTTATTTAACGTTTGAAGTCAGTTTAGGCATTAATTCTAAATTATCGAAAATATCAGATGCCTATGAAAATTATTCATGCAAATCTTTAACTCGAGGCCTTTATTAATCTGTTAAAACAAGATATCAGACAGCAGAGGTACCTTATTTTTTAAAAAAATGCCTTAAATTAATATTACTGAGAATGTTAAGAATTATTCAGATAAATGATATATTCCTTCCTATTTTAGGAACGAAACAAATGTTTAAGGCCATAAAAAGGCTAACTACTTGCTGGCTTATTATTTGGGCGGGAATTGTTTTTTAATTTAAGAAAGGTTCCCGCTTTTCCTCATCAGAGGACTGTGCTTATTCCATTTCATTTTGTTAGTTATTTAGGTCTCATAAAAATGGGATAATTTAATTTGGGAGCCTTCAAATTAAGGGAACAGAGGAATGCTTCAAGTAATAAATTAAGTTTCATATTAGTCTGTATTTCTCGACATTTTTAAAACCCAATTATAACTAATTAATGTTGTTTTTTAATTCACTTAATTTTTAATTTACTTCCTTTTTTAAACAGTTCATAAAGATTAAAAACAAAATTAGGACCTTCTGAATTTCAGGACCTATGAAGATTTACATACTGCGTTTATTTCATTTTCTCCCTACCTTGCCGTCTATACGGGTGTCGGCCACTTAGCAATTATTCCATATGCCTCTTAGAAACATTTAACAAAGATATAAACTATTGTATCGTACATATTTAAGACAGGTATATGCCTAGGATGTAATAGAAACCTTCGACAAATTCAGCTGACCGGAAATGGCACTTTATAGAATCGATTTTTCAATGTTTTTCAAAAACAGCTTTAACGATTTTGATTAAACTAAGTAAACCAATGTATGATTGTTATAATCATGATTGTACTGTTGCATTAGTAAGGACGTGATAGTTGATAGTTTAAGTATTGTTTGTGAAGCAACAGTCAAGTTAACTATACATGTATACGCCTTGACAGCGAACTATCGTACAGTTTCCGTTATTCTGGTAAAAGTATTAGCTTCATAGTTACAGTCAGGACAGCATTCACTGTCAAGATAGTTTTAGTATTCTGACAGTAATGTCGTACTAGGTTTGGCGTGATCGTTAATATTACATGTAATGTCAGTTGACTAACAGTAGCATTACCTGTCATGTTTAACTGTCACATGTACTCCAAAAAGTGTGGCTAGAATATTGTAGGGGCTATATAGTTTTTTAGTTATAAAATCAATTTTGTTTAATAGGTTATCGAAATATATTTTATTAAATCCTTTACAGTGCTAATTTTTTTATACACGGCCTTATTACTCGTCTATAGAATAATTGGAACTAATATTAATAATTTTAACTACATAGGCTCTATATCATTCGAAAAAAAATCATTTATATGTCAATAAGTGGCTACATACACCTCCTTTCCCCTCCTACATGGTGGTTTAATAAATATATTACAATCTCTCTGAATTCGTAAAAAAAATATATGTATATAATAATTTATGTTCTAATCAGCTGTTTCATAGATGGTAGAGAATAGAGGAAATGTTGAAAACAACATAGTTACAAGGGTTGGAACGACCTCAATAATCCAGGGTGAAGAAAAGCTGACCCTGTTTACAAGGAAACGTGGTTCTTTAGTATGTATTAACTCTAACTACAATCAACAACCCAGCCCCAGCAATAACCATCCAGCTGCTATCTGACAGTTCTGTTTTTCTTTAGTCTCTTGTAAGGAGCAAGTGAATAAGAACACGTACTTGATATTAATCTATTTATTAATTTAATAGAATAACTGTTTAGGTCTAGCTTACATTGTACAAGCCTACTAAAATTTGTTCAATATATAGTAAAAAGGGTGTAATAAAAAAAAAGTGAGTGAGCACTAAAGCATTATATATTTACATACTCTGTTATTCAAATATAATTGGATCAAAAAGAATTAACAAAGTTTTCATCTATAAAATACAGTGTTAAGATATTTCTGTAACATGTGTATCTATGTATAAAGGAAGAAGGTCCATTAGGGGTTAGTAATAACTACTTAATGTTAGCCAACGTTTCACCTCACATTGAGAGGCTTCATCAAGGCAAAAAGATACTAAAATTATGATTTAATCTGAAAAGTATAAATAAAGATGAATCACAAAAAGGTATGAGACAATTAATGAAAACGGAAATAATCCCAAATAAAAATAGATAATATCTTTATTTCAACTTATTTTTTGTATCATTTTGTCTTCAAATGTAACATATCCGTTAACCGCAACTTTCCCTCCACCCTTCTATCTCTCACCTTATTCATTATTATTCATTTTTGTGTTTACTTTCATTCAATAAGATAGATGCTCTATCCTGTTCATTTTTTCCTCATTTCTTGACTTTTATTCTTATTCTCCATATTTTTCCTTTTTTAGTGTTTATAGTGGTTTTATATTTATTTATTTATCAATTTTTTATTTGTTATTACATATATCCGTTTTTATTAGTTGTTTAATACCTTTTTGTAATTCTTGTTTGTTTATAATTTTCACAGTGTGTTGTAACGTTGGCTCACATAGAATATTTAATTAATATTTGAAATTAATCAACGTTCGATCAACTATCTTCCAATATTTTCTATGTAACTAAATATGAATGCCCGAATAAAATATAAAAATAAAAAAAATACACACGTAAACCTTATTGAATCATAATTAAGCTAGGAAATAAATATGATACTAATAAATATAGAAACTGAATTTGCTCATATTTTCGTGAGAGATGCTAAGTGGCAAAGTAAAGGAAGAATAATTAGTACCATGTCCATATATATATAAGTTATGATGAGTCAGAACTCAGGAGTCAAAAAAAAGGAAAATAGGGGCACGAAAAGAGACACACAAGCTTCACTTAGATACTGCTTTATTCCTCTCTATAATGCTATATATATACCTTCTGGCTTGTTTACATGGGGAGTTTAGGTATTAAGACTCCTAATACCTATGCTCTGTTTATAACTTATATCCATATCCACATCCACATCCATTCATCATTAAATATACCTGAACAGTAAGGAAGAATATGATAATAAGAAGAGGAGATGCAACATGTCGTTACATAGTTGTAACACTCACTAGGTTACAGTTCTAGTAAAATTATAGCTAGAAATATTAAATACATTTTTTAAAAAAACGACAAGCTGCTCAACTCAATCCCGTTGCCAATGCACATTGAATACCGATTTTATTTTAATTTCAATAGAAATAAAATAATCATAAAAAAGAGAGTTGCATAAATTATGCAGTGTATATACAGCTGAATTACATGCAATAGCCTCAACACTCCACTTCTCCATGACAGTGGACGCATACTAACATAGTTATCAATTTAATTTATTTTTAATTTCACTAAAAGCCATGAAGATCATTTACCCGAAACACCTGGCAATCAAAAACATTATACCAACATACTCGAAAACTTGGGAAAAACTGTTTCCTTTATATGGGTGCCGGGTCACGTGGGGATCGCTAGAAATGAGCTGGCGGACATTGCAGCTAAACAAGCACTTGCTCTTCCAGGTCAGGGCGCGGCCATTCTGACACCCTAAGAAATAAATCTTCCCATGAAAAATGAAAGCCCGCCAAGCAAATTAAAAACTATTAAAATACCATTAAACCATGGATCGCATCAAACCGTTCCAATCGCAGTGAAGAGGTAGCTATTGCCAGATTGAGAATAAGTCATACGAATTTTACTAATGCATATCTGATCACTAAGCAACCACCGCCAAAATGTCAATACTGCAACAGTCTACTTACGATCAGTCACATATTTGAAGAATCTCATTTCTATTCCATGAACTTAAATAGATTGGGAGTGGGACCGAGTGTATCGGATGCTCTGAATGATGACCAAAACGTGGAAATGGTTTTGGCTTTCTTAAAAAGGAATGGCATTTCAAATAAGATTTAAACCCGAAAGTTTGTTATACGTACCAAATAATTCTAAAATAAGTAATTATTTAAAGAGAAAAATAAAGTAGAATTATAAATTTTAATGCAATAGAATTATAAAGCGCGAAATATGGGCGTTGATGACCTCAGGGTTTTACGCCCTAAAGCTCCAGCCAACAACAACAACAAAAAGAGAGTTGCACAACTATTTTCTTTTTTTACCAAAGAAACAATAAAATAACGCAAGGCTTACTATAAAAATGGTAGTGTGGTATTCCTAATGAGTCCAGAATAGTGGTTCATTCGCGGTCTTTTGGAAACCTAGCTTCTCCAAAATATTAGTCATTATAAGAGGGAACCTTCTAAGCCAAATTCTTCCATAAGCTGTAAGTAATAGATTTTACATAGATAATATCCTCTTTTTCTGTTCATAACATGATACCTTGATCCCAATCATTCATTTGAAACCTTATTAGGTTCATACATATCTTTATATCTTGTATTTCCATGGTAAGTGGCTTCTTTATACTATAATACCGGCAGGTGACAAGGAGGATGTTGTTTGGACATTTGGCTTATACATGAGCTGCGGTTTCTGACCCCCAACCACATTTGCGGGAGAGGGGTCTGACATCACTGTTTGTTTGGTCTCTGGTTCCAGGAACCCCATAGAGAGCAACTTCAGTCACATTTGGTTTGGAACCATTATTATATTACGAGTTTGTGAGAATATTTTTGTAATGCAAAATGTTTTATTCTCATTGGCTTCTTTTTGTTTAAAACAAAATAATAATAATACGTTGCTTTATGGATGCGTAAAAATACATTTTTTCTTGATTTATCGTGATATAAAGACATACATTTTGGTTATTACTCGCACATACTGCAAAATCAAAGTAATCTGATAAGAACTAACATGCCTCAATCATATATTACATTGCTAGATCTGTAACAAACAGCCTAATAACCATACCTTTTTTTTTTTTTCCAACCCTCTAAAACAGAAATAAAAAGTGAATTAGTAAGTGCATTACTGTGAAAAAGAAAAGTAATTCGTGTTGTGTCTTACTTTTTTACTACCTTTGGTATTTGAAGGTTACCTGTTATGTTTAATGTTATATATGAGCTATCCATTCTAAAAGGAGCTATTTCAAGTCTGGAGGTGAGGGGCCTCCTCGTGATGTATCGAATATAAGATAAAAATCAAAACATTAATTAATAAAGACGATAGATAATGGTGAAATAATAAGAAAGAAGTCAGAAGTCGAAAAGAAGTGTGAGGGATGGGGATGCGTCAGAAGATGGAGTTATGAGGTGATATTAATAGGGTTTTTGGAACCATAGCCATGCCTTGCCATCCTTTAACTCTTTTATGATAAATCGATGTAAATCGGATGATCTTTATCTGAAAATATATAATATCAATTCAATTAAATAAATTCACATAATATTTATGTGATAGAAAAATCGTAAAAATATACATCAGATATATATGCTAAAATAAAGAAAAGGCGTTTTCAATATGTAATCACAAATTATAAATATTTATTCATGATGTTATAATTAAATAATTGATTGGTTCTCAAAATTTCTGAACCCATTCGTGAACTTGTGAATAATGATAAAAACAAAACAGCGGTACAACGAACTATTGTGTTTGTAATAATAATAATAATAAAGGCCTAACGGACACGAAGGTTCGATGCCGATACCACCAAACGCCCTCTGCATACATCCTTCCAGTGATGCCCCTCCAAACCCAATTCCACTAAATCTGTTTTAACAAATCCAGAACCAATGCTCCCATCTACGTTTCGGTGTTTTAACGCAATGCTCCCGTCTACGTTTCGGTCTACCCCTCGGACGTTTACCCATTCGTTCAGTGTTTATTAACATTTTAGGGATCCGCTCGTCACTAAGCCCAACAACCTTACACGCCCATCTTATACGCCGCAATGCTATAACGTGAATTATATTTACTGGGTGTAGGTCCCTTAATTCAGCGATGTGTAATTTTCTAAATACTCCCGTTAATTCATTGTGTTAGTAAACTATTACTAATTCTTTACCTATTAAAATTCATAATTCACTACTTTTCCTAACACCATTGTAAGAAACTAGCACATAAAAAATATTTATTTAAGTTATCAAAAATTCATAAAAAAAGGTTTAATTGATGCAAACCAGCCCCTATTTTATAATTCAGGAAGATTGCGATTTCGTTTTCTCAATTATGCCAAAGTGATTTGAAAATTTTAATAAGTTATCAAAACTAGTTTTGAAATATTCATGACATGAACTTCACAGATAGTGATGAGGATTTTATCATAAATTCCACTGACTAAACTAAGTAATTTTGTCATTAAATAAAAAAGGAATCTACAATAAAATAATTTACTATTAAAATAAAACTAAAATACATGT
>NW_027107227.1:179390-183322 GCF_000696795.3 Halyomorpha halys
GGCCACTATCTGAGTTAAGAATCAAAGTTCTTGAATGAGGTTAAGAACAGAGCTGAGTCATGGGAAGCATTGATTCAGCAATGTGCAAAGACTAATATAACTATTAAATTCGTTAAAGAGCGAAGTACAAATTTCAGAGTTTTTAGAGATATCTGTAAGTTGTTGTTTTTTATTTTTTCAAAAAAAGGAGTGTACGACATTCTCGGCGTCAAATAGTGTATACAAATTCTTGTTTGATATTTATATTCGATAGACTGCAGATAATGAATGGAGATTAAATTCATGAATGGCGATCTTACGAAATATAAACAATCATTGAAATCGGACTACTTGCAAAGATATGCCTTATTGAACTTTTGACCCATATTCTAAAAAGATTTGTTGTAGCATTGGGGTAGGTTTTCGTACATGTTATTCAACTTCGTATCAAGCTTTAAGACTATACATCCCTCAACATTCTAAATGTTTATTTGAAAGATAGTTGACTTAATTAATTTAAACTTCAATTAATCGAAATTAACTTAGAATAATCACTAATTAGAATATATGTAACTGCTGTTTCATTTCAAATAAATACAATAATTCATATCAAACTTTCAATTATGTTCATTTGATCAATAAATGCAATCAAATCTAGCAATAGCAAAGCATAGCCGGGTCAGATTGTTTTAATAATATAAAATGACTAATTAATATCAACTTTTTTTTTCACTGACAGTTAGAAATTATTATGCAATTTAATATATAGAATATTCCGACAAAGTTCATTCTGTCAGGTATGGTTCTGACAGGTCAAATTCTCGAAATTGCATTCTGTGGTATTAATTATTGTTTAATAAATTCCAGGCTAATTCATGGAAACCACGAGGAAAATCGAAGCTCTCTTAGAGCTGAGCATTTTTGTCTAATTAATAACAACGGAAAGCTTTATAGACGTGATAGCGATTTATTGTTAATTTCTGTGATATCTGGTTGAGCCAGTCTATTCTTAGAGGACTTGACATTGCCGCCATACGGAGTAATTATTATTATATTGCACTTTAAAATAATCTTCAGCTTAAAATTATTTTTAAACATGCAGAATGTCCCCTGTAATGGATTTGTAATATTTAAAGAATTGATAGTAGATTCCACGCAATTAAGCAGGAAAGTTAAGTTTTGTATCTTTTTAGGTATCATGTTTTTCCGCAATAGAAAGCGATAACTAAAAACCTTTTGATGAAATATAATTCCAAGCATTAAGCAAGACGAAATTTGCTTTAAAAAATGTCTACCTTCATCATTGTATCTCCGTTAAGACCATTTCAAAAATAATATGGACAATATTCAAGATATAAATAATCATTTCATAAATAATTGTCGTAAAATCATAAATAATTCCATTATTCTCCAGGTGGAAAAAAAATCTTTGTTTATTAAGTATATAAGTAAATGAAGTTTAGTTTTGTTATTTTGATAGCTGAGATTCAGGAAAGTTAAACAATAATATGATGCATAAGATAAAAAAAAAAGGTATTTGAGGAGTTCCAAATTATTGTTGTTGGAAACGTTGGTACTTTGAAGAAAAAGTTTTAAACATCACATATTATTTTTCAAATCAGGAGTTCGCTCTGCTTATTCAGCAACAAACCTAAATTCAATATATTTAAACAAGACATTTTTAATCTGGAAGTAATAATAATACTATTCTAGTTTGAAAGCATTCTAGAGTCCAGCAAAAAAAAAAAAGAATAAAGAATAATCCGTGATTTTACAAAAAATAGAACTTTGAGTTAACTACTTGAAAAATAAAATGTGCATTAATTAGCCACCTTAAACTTTAAATGAGAATTACCTAAGTTAAATAGTTTTTTGTTATATTTTTATATTTAATAAAAGGCCTGACTGAAAAAAATAAAGTAAAACATGGTTAATAAAATAGAAGTTAACTATAACTCAATTGATTAAAAAAATCCCGAGAGTTTTCAGAATAGAATTTTACTTGTTATCCAAGCGGGCTTTGTGCCGTTATATAAAAAAAAAATACAATACTTGTTAAATGTGACGCCATAATGAACAAGGCCGTGTGCGATAATAAAGGCTCTGAAAATATTTAAGTTTTATCTTTTCTTTTCTTCTTCGCCTTCGTTCTACACAAAGTCATTAATGAAACAAATTTAGAATAATGAATTTCACAAAAAACCAACTATTGAAAAATATAGAAGCGTTAAACCAATGGGTTTTAAAAGAAAATATTCGTTAATTCATAATGAATGATATCTCAAGATTGAAGACACCACGTGTAAATAATTTTTCAAAATAAAAGATTAGCTTGTTTTAATTAAATATCACAAATGGAATGTGAATGATGACGAAGCACACTTTAGAAGAATAGGACCTTTAGAAAATTCGAAAAGATTAATAACGAGGGAGAGAAAGAGTGAAAATGAAAGATGACAGAAACTTTTTTTTTAAGAATTAGAACATAAAAGCTCCCTGGAAATAAAGAATTATACTGATGTAAGAACGCTGTTAGTTAACAAAATATTTAATTTTAATTTGCACTGTAAAATATTACATCAGTGTTTAGTAGCTTGAAATCGACGGAGAGAAACCCGAAAAGTTGAGGGAGTTAGAAATATTCTCGAGGTGAAATTAATCATAAACAAGACGAAGACAGGCAGTTTTTAACCCTCCTCCAAGAGTGGCTCCTATCATCAATCAAAGAAATTATGACTGAAACCTCAAAAAGTAATTATTAATTAAAACACAGAACAGTCAGGGATCATTTTTAAAATATTAATTAAAACTTTACAGTTTTCTTTAATTAATACGAAAAATATATTTATTGAAAATAATAAAAACATTGATACATTTTTTTACGTCACTTGGAATATGCGCCTTTATGAGGAAAGCTTATTTTTCTGTCTTCCAAAAGCTCGATTTTTAAAAATTCATAAAGACAATAAATGCAAGAATGTTCTCAATAAAAATTGGAAACGCGTCCTATAAGTGTATTTCAGCCGGAAAAAAAAAAACATCAGGCCATAAAAAGTTCTACGGGACCTGAACTTTTTTTTCCTCACTTCTACGTTTAAAAATTAGGCTAAACTTCTAAAAGCTCTCAGTGATTTAATAAACCAGGTAAAAACCAGGTAGGTTTTAATATTAGATGGCCGAAAATACCTCTTTAAAGAACCTTTTATATTTTTCTTTTCTTTTGTTAATATATAATTTATATGATTTTCAAAATCTAAAGATTTTGAATTTTGGAATCTAAATCACTTAATAAGCAATAGAGGGCTTTATTAAGGAATTATCCACAAACTGTAATATCCAATAACGACATACTTGCGGTAGGAGTGAAATTCTTAAGTGTGTTACGGTCAAAGTAAATAATTCTGTTGTATAAATTACGGTCGATAGGAAGAATGTCCAAAGAAAATGAACATTATTCTAAATATCCAATCATTTACTTTAACCACAACGAAAAGAATATATATTGATCCTAAAACCAGGGCTATTTTTGACCGGATACATATATATAGTACTTCATAGGCCAGAACTTTTTGTGGGCGGCTAAACTTCACAATAAATAATAATATAGAGTTCAAATTCGAACCATTTTCCTTCGTAACTTTTTTATTGCTAACCTGTGCAAAACACGATAAATATAATTTCTCTTTAGAATTACTGTATATTTTAGCATTTCAAATTGAGACTAAGATTATGTTAACTCTTTAGAATACATTCAAGGCCGGAAGGTCCCTTATAAGTCGGAATGGGGTGATGAGGGAGACATTAAAACATCTTTGGAGGTCGGAACCAATCGGTGAAATCGAACGTTTCTTTCGCTGTACATCAATGGTGGAGGACAGGGGCCAGCAAATGGAGGAAACTATGGTGTACCACCCGGGGAAAACCAATCATTTTGGACCGAGCGAGACACTACA
>NW_027107227.1:183372-184940 GCF_000696795.3 Halyomorpha halys
ACATCAATGGTGGAGGACAGGGGCCAGCAAATGGAGGAAACTATGGTGTACCACCCGGGGAAAACCAATCATTTTGGACCGAGCGAGACACTACAAGCCCTGAAACGTTGATATTTTCGGTAGGATATGAAGCAGACAATCCAAGAAACAACAGAAAATTCCGATGTATACCCGATCAGGCATCTCTTAAAAGCGAGATAATCGGAACAAGGTTGTAGGAGAGGAGATTGTCAATATCCGTCTGTCACTACAGAAGATATGTGACGAAGAATCAAGGGAGGGGAGCCAAACGTAGGGCATGGTATCATTTAAACATCTGAGCCATTGTAGGAAAAACCGGGTTTGGGCAATCGTTTACAGTCCAGTAGGAACAACAGGGGTAAACTGTTGTTGAACAACTGGGGTAAGCCGTTTAGAAATGAGGGACCATTCTGGGTGATTGTGATTAGGGAACACGTTATATTCAAATATATTATTAACAATTATTAATAGAATAACGACTACCCGACAGACGTATTGTTTAAATCAATATATAAAACGTAAAAAATTTCATAGCTTTTCCCCACTTTCATTATGGAATATCATTATTTATGAGTTATCTTGAAACATCCAATGAAGCAAGAACATTTTAATCTGGATTAATGAATAAAATATCACCTGATGGATAAATAAATAATGATATTTCATATAGTAATGGAAATTATATTCATGGGAGAACAAAAGCAGTTGAAGCAATCAAATGAACATGAATGCTTGGAAATGTTTGGTATCGTACCTTCCTACATAATATATGTGCCTCAATTGAGAGTTGCAATTAGTTAATTATTCCAATATTCGAAGCGCAAATACATGCAATCGATCATTTGCAATACAATTAAGCTATGACATGACGTTTGTTTGAACTGTACACAACGTCCACCATTTCTACTCATTACCAGGTACCACTTATAACAACACAACTTACTCTCGTTTTCATTAATCATCCTTACATTAGACTTGATTATATCTAAACGGTAAATTGATTAAACATTAGTAATAGTGCATAATTCTATACGAGTATAGAATATTAGTTCTATAAGATGAAGCATATTATAAGGAAGGGGGAAAATAGTATTATTCATAAACAATACTCCTTTTATAGAAAATAAATATCAATAAAGAACTATATTATTAAATATTTTGTTTTAATCAGAAATATTGAAATAGGAAAACAAATAAGTGGTCTAGTCAAAACGATAGTTATTTACTTTCCTCACAGTGAAAATCTGCTAGGTGGCCATCGTAATTATTAAACGCAATACAGAATTTTGTTTTATTTTGTAAATATAAAAAAATTAATAGGTAAAATTAATTAAAATATCAATTTGTTTTTTGGGTGACCTATAGACCTTAGAGATCTATAGCGGCCTCCACCTGTTTCCCAACGTTTATTGTCCTAACGACCGTGGTTTATTGTTGTTTAGTTAAGTCCTTCTCGTGATCATCGAAAACTGGAAATAATAAAACAAAATAAGATGTTCCATTCTAGAGACACCTGAGTCTCTAGAAGATTTCAATTTTTTTTAAAT
>NW_027107227.1:185395-190102 GCF_000696795.3 Halyomorpha halys
TATAAGGGAATGAAATATTTATTATTTTCACAATATTAAAATCGTATTGTTCATTTTTTTTATTTATTAGGTACAAAATGCAACAGCTTATTCGACCATATGTGATTATTAGTGAACTTTCATTGATAAATACATTTTATACTCCATTCGCTGATTTTATGTTAATGATAATAAAGGTTTAATGAACCATAAGTTTCGATACCCATACCATCAATTGCTACACTCCATGAAACCCGTCGGAACCCAATTTAACCAGATCAGTCTTGATGCAATCATCTCACCTACGCTTCGGTCTGCCCCTCAGACGTTTATCGGTCGTTTCTGTATTTATTAACATTTTAGGAATCCATTCGTAGCTAAGCCTTACTGCGTTACTAACCTATCTTGTTCGCCACAATGCTATAACCTGAATGTTGTGTAGCCTTTTATATTTTCCGGTTAACTCATCCTTTTTCGTTAAAATTTATAATAATATTTCAGATTTAAGTTAGTGTTACATTATAAAATTACTAAAAATTCAGAATTAATGTATACTACGATCGCTATATTCCATAAGTAAAATACAGCTCCATATTCTGTTACAATAAAAATTTCCACTACCTTAGCAAAGTGCTGCCGAAGGTCTGAGCCATAAGGTTAACTACCTCACTAGGCAAGAAACACAAAATTCCTTAATGGGCATTATTTAACTGAGCACTCTGGAAGGACAGCAAACATAAAATGGTCCCATTAGTTCGCCTTGCTGAATGCCAAAGGTTATCGCTTAGTGGCCCCTAAAACTTCAATGGACCGTTTACTCAAAGCCTTTCAGCAGTTTAGTGTGTATAATGTCTACTCTGAGGAAAATTACTTTCCAATAGGTGTTAAACCGAGAGAAGAGAATTTTTTGTAAAAGTGAACTAAATTACTTTGGAAAGGTCTTCGGTGATAAGGGCTATAGGTTATTTTCCTGATGAATGTTCCTCCGTTCCTGGGCGAAGTAATTTGTTTGTTTTATTGAACTAAAGTATGATATGTCGGATTTTCGTAATCGGTAGTTGGTTGTCTCGTTTTCATGTGGTTGAACAATAAATTAAATATACTTTCATAAGAAGTCTTCATTCGATAATAGACAATAAGCCACAGCAAAGGCACACTCTTGATCTCAACAGAACAGTATTAGGGTATGACAAATGATAAACATAGAGGAGTTTCAGGATTATATCTTATGTTATCAACAATAACTCCTTGATTTCTAATTCACCAAATAACAAAAGTGAAGAAAAACTTTTTTAGTGTGTCTATTATTAATCACAACAAACACGGTTAGTGTTAGAACTGGTTTTGCTAAATTTTTATCTTTCAAAATCATGTTGTCCGCCTATTGCGCAAAGGATGCCCTATTGATGCAAAGGATATTTGGTACACAGGTATTGAGTGCCAAAATCCTAGTGCCGCATATCGAGTGAACGAAATAGGAAGCAATAGCGGGCCTTCATTTTGTGGTATCAAAGGTCTCTAAAGCAAATTGATCGAATTGGTTATGTAACCCAACTACATTATTATCCAAAACTTTAGTGAAAGCATCATATGATGACATTAGTGATGATATTTCAAGGAACTACTGTCTTATTTGTAAGCTCATTCTATAATATTCCTCTAGACGATACTAGAAATCCCACGATATTTTTTCGATAATTTATTATTCTCCTAACTTAAATGTTTTTCGTGCTTATAAGGCATACATTTCTAGGAGTTACTATGAATCCTTATTACTAAACAATCTCATGTAATAAGCGTCCTGATTAGACTATACATTTGATCCTTTAAAATTTACTACCTTCAGTTTTCAATTAATAATGAAGTCTTAATTATCTGTATTGATACGAAAAGATATGAAATTATTTTCTTCAAAGGGCACCAGAACTAAATATCATCCAAGAACAATAAATTTGAAGAATGCTTAACTTCTTCTCCGCATTTATTCTAAATTTATTATTCTTTTCAGTCAATGAGTTAATGCTAAAAGTGCTAAAAATTAAATAACTATTTAGCAATTAAATATCAAGTAATTATCAAACTAAAAAATTAAATGATTTTACTCTCATTAACATTAATTTATTAATTTTAGTCCACTCAAACCTAACATGGCTTTCCATATGATAAAACAAAATGTTTCATTTTTCTAATAAATTTAATGTACATCATATTTGCAAAAAATCAGTAATTTTGAAATAGTAACTTCAAAAGTATAACTTATAAATTCTTTTTATTACAAAATACTCTACAGGAAACAGAAGTCAGACAAATAAGCTGACAGAAACAAGAGTATTGTAAACCTCGGTGCAAAGTGGTGGCCTATCCATCACTTTATTTCCCCCTGCCTCTCAAAAGGGAGAATACTTCATTTTAGCAACCATACCGAAGTATATCATCTAGAGATATACAAAAAAAAAGAATTGAACAGCCCGGTTAAACTAAGCATAAATTTTTGAAAAGTTATATTTTTATTGTTTATGCTAATAAAGGTAATGTTATTAAAATATAAATAATACGTTCTGTTTATTATAGACGTGAAATGTTCATGCTTATATTAAAAGGTGAATAACAATTTGGTCATTGGAATGAAGAATATTGGATTCAAGAAAGAAGAATCCGCTAAAGAATTCAGGGGGCTACCTGTCCCCACATCGAAAAAACGTTTCTGGAGGCTTTACGTTTTTCACGTGTACAGAATACTGCATACTCATAATTTCGCATTGAAAATGTCTCTGGTATTCGGCTGCTGAAATCGAGGAACGACAACGAGAGCCAACCTAACGTCGCCAATAAAAGAGGTCATATGCAAATTTGGACAAGCATATAAAAGGTTTTTTATATGGATAACTTTAAAACTTAAATTACAAATTATTTTATTCAGAGCACGAGTCCATTTGGGTCAGCGAGTTAACACAAACAATTATGATTATAAACAATTTTCAACAATTATTATCTAAAACTTTATCGTTATTTCTTGATGATGTTCTAAATAACACATAAGATACATGTGTTGGAACTTACTAGCCGATTTGCGTAGAGAAAGGTGTTCTCTCTTTTGTTCCTTTGAAGAGGGTATATAATAACCCCATACGTACAGGAAGAAGTTGTGTCCTGGAGTTCATCATAAATTTACGATCATTTCTTAGAATAGACAGATGAGTTATTTTAAACCGTCTACTTAAACTGCTTTTCCCAACTAGCTATCTTGTTTTCTTTTCGATCCCTTTAGATCAAAAAATAAAACATGAATTAATAAATTGCATTACGTAAGTGTGGTATAAATCAAATTAAATACAACCTTTTTCTACCGATGGTACTTGGAGGAATGCAGTGAAATAGTTATCTGAGGTTTTGATGTGTCCATTGTCTGTAAGAATTCTACTTAAATATTTAGAGGTGAGAGGCCTCCGCATGGTGGTTAAAAATAAAACAAATAATAATTAAAGAAGAAAAATAATGAATAAATGATAATAATAATTAAAAGATAGAAGTCGAAAAATAGTAGGAGAGGGGGAGGGAGTACAAGAGAAGAGAGGACTTAAGGTAGGGTGATGTTGATAGGATTTTTGGGGCCTTTCTACCCTGCCACCTCGCAGGAAGGGGGGTGGGGTAACTGTCCGTTATCAATTGGATACAAGTCCTCTCTTTACTATCCTTCTCCATCACTATGAAAAATCATAAATGTACTGGCTCCTCCAACCCCCTCTCTTTGTTTTCTCCTAAATATCTCTTAGCTCATTATTATGAAGCCATCAGTAAACATAGTACAGTAGATATAGAGCAACTTACCTCTAAACTGTTTCTCCTAGTTTGTAAGAAGTATATTTTAATGTTGATGTAATATTTCATTTTATAATAAAAGTAATTCTTAAAAAATCTTTCTGAATTTGTCAATTTACTTCGATCTTACTTGTTTAAGGCTGGCTCTGATGAAAACAAATACATTACTTTTAGTCAGGCGACCGTAAAGCCAAATATGATAAATAAAAAGATTTTACTCATTGATTACATTATTTGAGAAAGTTAAATCACATATAAAAAAAGAGAAGAAAAAATGAGGAAAAATAAAGTTTCTATCTTATGGAGTATCAAAATCAATGTTCATCTTTTAAGATTTTTACATTGACCTTCCTCATATATCTCATTACTCCAGTGGCGTACGGATTCTAATAAGGAGGTCGCCTGAATCATAAAATATTAATTTAGAAATGTGATGAAAGCCTTCCATCAGAATTCACCAACTTAGAACGGTCAGATAATTTTTATTTTCATATTTTATTAATATATATTACTTCGTCGACGTTCTTGTTGAAGGGAACTACTTTAGATTAAATTAAAACCAAGTTGGAGTAGGTTAATGGGGCGTAACGACCAAAGTGATTATTTTTCTCAGTTGATACCCTCTCTGCCGATTTTATTTTCCTGCTCCTCTGTCTTTAGGTCATTAGGGTCATCGTCGGTCAATAGAGTTTGTCCCTTAATACCACCATTAATAGCTACGGGGATAATTACCGGTACAGAAAATTGCTATCAGAAGTTCTTTATCTTCCTTCATAGTTATCAAAAAATTAAATTATAATCTAAAATACCTGTTACTAACCTGCACTACACAAAAATCCAATCTCAAAATACTTTATGATATATTCTAATAAGATAACCGATAACGTCTTAAGCTCAATAAAAGGTTTA
>NW_027107227.1:190152-204857 GCF_000696795.3 Halyomorpha halys
AAAAGCAATAAAATTGGTGTTTCAGTTTTTAAAAACACAAAATTTACTGACAAAAATATAACTTGATCAGAAGGGGAAAAATAATAATAATAAAATAAATAAAATAATAAATAATCAAATTAAAAAATAAATAAAATTTAACGAATATTAGCAAAATTAAATAAAATATAATTGGCGTTGATGACTAATGAAGTTTGGCGACACTAAACAAAAACAAACCAATAACGTCTTGGATTAAATTTTAATTTGATGCAATACAGTTTTCTTAGCAAATAATATTTGGAAATGAAGCTTGATTTGTAATTCATTGCTTACTAAATATATCAACAGCCTTAGCCTTATAGTACTAACCTTGACATTATTTATAATATAAAGTTTTACTATTTGCTGAGTTGTTTCTGAATAATCGACAATAGGGTAAAATTAAAAAACATATGTCTGCATGCGAATAACTATTTAACTTGAAACATTATAAAATTATATACTATAGAATTCAGCTACAAAATTCAAATTTTATGAGCGACCATTGCTGCGTATGAATCTTTAACTGGGTGTGCGGATAATACACTTACCCCCATCCCAGCCTAGAAAAACACTAAATATTTCACCTTAACGTTCTTTTTTTTGTGCCTTGATGGATATATGGCCTTCAAGAATACAAAGCTAACCGTCAGGGCACAGAAGAAACATGCATCAGAATAAAAAAATCATATTGCCGTCAAAAATGAAGATCAAAAAGAACCAGAGTATATGTGAAGTGTTTTAAATAAATTGTAGTACATGAATGTTTAGACACCTCTACTGAAAAATCGTATACAAACATTTTTACACTTTGTATTATTCGTTACAATTATTAAATTTCACATTTTTCATGAATTTTTAAATGGAGTTCACTAGATATTTATAGATTCATTATTGGATATTTTTATATCAATGGATTCATGCATTCAGTCATCGTGAAGTACAATAGTTTTGAAATAGATTATTATTTGTTTGCATTTGTTGCTATAGCCTTTAAGGCATAAGTGTAGAAAAATAATTTTAATAGCAACTAAATAGTAATCATGTATTTATTTTAAAGATTTTATATTTATAGCTAAAATACTAAAAATAATATTAATTAGAACATTTTTCTATAATTAACAAAATTATTGAGTTAGCAATAGTTTAACAGATGTGGTATCCCATTCAATGTCAGATAAAATAATCAAAAGCAATACATCATAATAGTTAATAAAAAGATAAGGGATAAGGAGAAGCTCGGTAAATTAAAGTTTATTAACTGGATAATAATCTCAGGAAGATAACTAGCCTCAATTATTTTGAAATATAGGACTGGAGAAAATTTAATATCACAAGCAATCATAAACTCTACTTAAGGCACATACCAGCATTTAATTGCTTATAAAGATTTTCATATTTGTACTTCATACATAGGAACATAACTTATGGGCTGTTGGAAAGAGAACAGTAAAATATAGTAAGAAAAGTCCAGGATAGCAACACACGAGAGTACTGAAGTAACACTACTTTATTCTCGGACTTAATGCACTTTATACACATTGTGTATAATTTAATAATTATACACAATGTGGGTCTTTACTTACAAAGCTAAGAGATATTGAGACATACAATATACCTTATCATATCGTAACCTTATACATTTATAGTTAATTAATAGCTATTATCAATAATGTAAATAAAATTTATGTAGGGAAGGTTAATACAAATCTCATATAACTGATAACCTTGTTTATCGGAGAACAAGGAATGTGTTAAAAACATGATTAATAGAAAAATACACTGATTTAACTGTTTAATTTCCTCAAGTAAAATCACTTAACTATAAAAAAATATTGCTCATTAACCACCCTGAAGTGAAGAAGTGAACTAAATGGCAGCTGAGGATGGAGGAGCAAATGGACCTCCTAATGGATTAATTAATATAATTACATAGTAAACAGTCCTATTGTTTACTATTCAATTATATAAACATCAACAATATCCACATGAGATATATAATAACAAACTGGAAAGTCCTGTGTTCGTTCATCCAATATCTAATTTTGGTCATCTAAATTTTCTTTTCTGATTTGTTTTATGTTTTAATAAAATGATTTGTATAATTTTTTTCGTGGAATTTAGGAATGCAATATGCCATATTTCGTTTTACTAACAGTAAAACTTCATTGTAATACTTCATTAAGTCACTTAATTGTAATACTTCATTAAGTCACTTGCTGATTTCAAAGTTTGAAGATTGTCCCTCATCTTAGAGAAAATATACTGCAATTAGTCCAGTAAATTCAATAATTTTATTTGCTAGCATATATTTAAAATAAACTAACAAACAATTGTACATTTATTCAAAACAATAATACAACTTTCATGTTTTAGTTTAGCTGTTTATAATTCATTATTTAAACACTAAGGTGTTCAAAATCGAAAGCATATAATAAATAGCAAATAATTTTAAGTTTATTCGAATCAGATGAGTAGTTTACAGACGAAACAATTTTTTGGATATTAAAGAAAAAAATATTCATTATACGTCATCAGACTGAGAACGGATTCCAAATAATTCCACTGATACCCAACTTTGACCGTATTGTATTCATAAGCTTTGTAAGACATTAATAAGGAAGGATTTTTTTTTTATTGAATAATAATATAAACTGCCGAGATCAAGAATAATAAATAATTATTTCCAATTTTGCATTCATACAGTATACAAAATATTTAAAAAAATTGAGGAAAGTAAAGTCAGAAGGAAATAATAGGTTTATGTAGCAGAGTGCGGAATTTATAAAGAACGTATAACCAGCGAAAAATTAAGTTATTATGAATAATTTTATGTTTAAATATACACGAGGTTAATAAGGACTAGTACAGGTTTCATAAAAAAATTTAGGTTAAATGAATTCTATAAAAACTCAATGCCTTGTGTTCTCCTCTGTGTTCAGATATTCTCACTATAGAGGTAAATTCGGAAATTGTCTTCAGTGAGTGAAAAAAAAAAATTCAGAAGCTATTGAAATCTAAGATATGTAATTAATATGGTAAGTAAAGTGAAATTGACATAATAAATGTTTCCTGTTTTATTAGTAAAACAAAATTTCGTAAATCTTCCTACATAAGTTTTAAAGATGTGTTGTATTTAGTTCCAACCAGATAAAAAATAATAAAATTTAAGTATTTCTAACCAAACAACAAAGCCCAATTTTAGGAAAAGAAAACGTCATAACGACAACGACGAAAACGACATAAATGATATAATTTATATCATATATTCATGTATCTGTATTATATATTTCTATCGGTTCCTTGTTGGAACCGAGCTATTATTCTTAGAAGAAATGTATTATTTATTTATTTGAAACAAGAACTAGATACCACAGACCTTTTTGCTACAGTATACTCTTTTGAGATGTAATAGTTGTATTGTGCAACGTCGTACTGATATTGTTCTTGCCGACGACTCCGGTCAGCTTTATTGGCCCTCTGCGGTTTTGATACTTTTCCAGCACCTTTGTCCGCAACATTAGATTTATTTTTCTTCCCCATTTTGTAAAATTTGACGGCTAGGTGCTAGGGGCCTGGCAGTTCCTCATTGATGGTCAAAATCCGCAGTATTCATGGTATTTTGCTCATGTAGGCTTTTGAAAGTAGCAGACCATTTCCCAATGTCTTCCTTTATTTTAGATTTTTCATCCTCTCCATTTTTAGGACCTATCACATGCCTAATTATTCCCATCAGTGTGTTATTATTAGCCTCCCTGGAATGCTTCTTTGCGATATGGGTTCCGAGTCCTCTTTCACCCTTAAAAGAGAGTCCACAGGTAGGACAAACCTTATCCTGAGGGCATGGGCTTTTGTCTTATTGTCCGCCGCCTGCCTCCGTGATGCTGCCTTGGGCTTTCGGTGGGCGAGGAAAAACGTCAATGGAGATAGTCTTTCCTAAAACTACCCCGTCTGCATCTGGACATTCTACTTTTACAAAGTCCCTTTCACCAGCCTCCGCAGTAACCACAGACATCAGAGAGGCAACAACTGCCTCTTGAACTGTCCCTCCAGTCCTCAGATCCCATACCGTCTGACCCACTTCTATCTTTTTCTTTGATTTCATAATCATCTTCGTTTGTTTTTATTCTTTCTAACGTTTCCCTCTTCCTGAAGGCGTGTCATTGGGACACCTTTTTCCCTCCATTTGCATTGCTGCATAAAGCACCATTGACAAATGAAATAATTTTTAAAAAAATTCCGGACTTGAATGCCCAAATCGCCGCCTTAAACTCATTTCTCAATTTTTACATTTCAATAAAGAGGTTTAAGTTATATATATTTATAATTTCATATCTTTGATTATTTTTATTTGATTTTGTACAATTATTATTGGATTTAATAAGTTAACTTTTGAAGTTTATAAGTTAAGTTGCTATTTTTATTTAAATAAAATAATCCGTATCCAACTTGTCTCAAAACACCCACTTTTATTAAAATACTGTTTGATAACATTGTAAAGTTAATCTGTTAAAGTTTTAAAATTTAATGGAAAAGTGACGAATAGCGTGATTTAACCGATATTAATAACCTAGGCAGATAGTTTGCAAAAAACTTTCAAATTATTGGATGTGAATAGTAAATTTATATTTAATATTGTCTTTGATCGTTCGTACAACGTAGCGTTGTACTTTTAATGAAATAAGAAAGAATGTTTTGAGACTTAACTTGGGTACATATTATTTTATTTAAACAATAATAACAGTCCAAAGAAAGTGAAAATTTTATATATAATGTTGTTTTTTTTAATGTTTAAGAACAAAAAAAAATAATTAGTTCTCTTTATTATTGAGGATTATGTTTTTTCTGTTGGTTCTATAAGATTTTACCTCATATTAAGTTCTTGGAATAATTTATATAGGTGTTAGGTGCTGAGTTTTTCTAAAAGGCGCTCACCCGAACGCTAGGCTGCACCACAGTTGAACACCAATAAATAAATAATACCAATAAATTATTTGAGGCAGCGGCATGTGTAAGCCTAGCGCACTACTCCACTGCAGCCGAACCCCATATGCCAAAAATGGCGAGGAAGGGAAACAAAAAAAAAAACAGATTTGGCCTGTTTCAAATTTGAACCCCTACCACAAACACAGTTGGAGATGCTTCCTTTACCTTACGGTGCACAATAAAAGTATGTTTATAAATTCGCATTGAGTTATTTTTAATTGTTAAAATGTATCGACAATAGCGTTCACGATCAGGTTCATTGATTCTTATCCTAAACTTATAAATTAATATCTATTTAAAACCGTATCCTACTTGAGTTGAATTATTGGAGTATAATGGGGTATGTGATGAATAGTATGATTAGGGTAGAGTGAAGTCGAAATACACTATATGATTCATCTGTGCACATTCGAGAGTTCCTCTACAATCTGTAAATCCAATAGTAATGCTTTCAATCGATGGATTTATTTTTTTATTTGAATGTGCACCTCTATTTTATACCAGAATGAATCTGTCACTTCACTTCGGAACAAAAAGCCTCTTAGCGTCGATAAATCCAACGCAGCCCCAGGACTTGGCAAAGGTCCAAGGGCAGAAGTGAGTCTAAAGGGAGATAAACTAAAGCACTATTTGCACAACAGAATTGAGCTAATTTAGACAGTTTCAAAGCAGGAACTTTTTCAACTAATCCAATCAACTTTAATTGGTTTAGTTAAAAATCAAACAGAAATTTCAACCAGACAGAATAATGGATCAAAATAGTTTTACAAAAAAGATCTCAGAAAACGGTTTGGAAACATTGTACAACAAAAAAAATCAGTACCACTGTAGAATGACTTTCGATAATAATTAAAATTTAATAGTATTTCAATGAAATTTCAAAGTTCAATGCTTATACACATCAAACTAGGCAGGCTCATTTTTAATTTTTGTTTTATATTTGAATTCTGTTTAACAGTTTTATTTTATATTTGAATTCTGTTTAAGAGTTTTATTTTATATTTGAATTCTGTTTAAGAGTTTTATTTTATATTTGAATTCTGTTTAAGAGTTTTTTTCTTTTCAAATGCTAATTTTTTTTTCTATATGTTCTATTAATTATTCATACAATCTCTTTAGTTATATACATTTTATCATTTTAGTTAACACTATCATTTTAATATCTTATATGTCATGTTTATAATTTTTTCTTAACCATGTCTATATATCAGAAAACCATTGTAAAAGAAAAACAATTTATTTTAATCCAAGTCAATTAATAATTATTATTTCTATTTTATCACATCCGACAGGGAATATATTGATATTTCTCAAATTACCCTCTCTAGGGTATACGGTTGTTCGTTAAACAGGGTTAAACCCTTTTTTTTTTACTTTTAAATATTTCTTACCCCAAAAAATAATTTTAGACAGGGCTAGGGTAGATGTTAGGTGCTCCCTCTGGTGATGAAAGTCTTCGCACATGGTAGTAACTAAAATAAATTAAATAAAATGATGCTGATAAAAAATGGTAAAAATGGACGAAGTAGAAACGATTATAATTATGGTGCTATAGATGGCAGAGAATACGTTTGAATAACCAAGAAAATTTAACTACTTATAATCTATCAAAAAGAATTGACATTCAGATGAAAATACTGCAAAGACTCTTTGCCTCCTTTCGTTATAAAACCTATTATAATTAAAGTTAAAATTTAAAAATCTATTATTCTTTAATTATTTGCCCCCTCCTCCTTTTATTGAGCAACAGGGGTCTTCGCAACAGTCGGTATGTCGTTTACATCTCACTACTACTAATAAAACAATTCTCAATTTTGATCAATATATTAGGTAAACATTTTCAATTTCCTGCCACCGTCAGTTTTCTACGATTCTACTGTCAGATGGTTTTCTAGAAGTGAGTCCTCTTTCCTCAAGGTTGAGGTGGAATAGATCCACTGTAATTTTGTCACCAGTAAACGAAATCTTAGAATTATAGATAGTTTTGTTCAGTAATTAGCTGGGGATCGTTCTTCCTGAGGAGAGACCAATTTCTCTCAACAATTGAGCCTTTAGTGCCTCAAATGTGGTCAGACGATTATGTATAATCTAGGAGGACCAGATATCTCTTCTGAACGTGACCAGGCGGCGGGAAAGCAATTTTTCGGGCTTATCATCCTCCCCCGTTTCAACTCTTCCGTTGTACTCTCCCGGTTGTTTTCCCGTTTTCTGTGGTCTTCTGTGATTCTCACCTGGTGACAGTATCTGTTAGGCATGCAAAGTTGTGGAGTACAGTAAAAATCGTCTTTCTAAAAAGTTACTTACCACTGCACAGACGGGAAAACTCCGGAGTGAACGTAAATTGTGTGACAGTGATTGGTTTTTTCAAGGGCGTACCCAGGATCAAAACTTGGAGGGAGGCAAGCCATTGTCAGGTTGTGACATTTCACAGCACGGAAAGGACGAATGACCAACATTTTAAGAAAATTATTCATAAATGCCGCAGTGCTTTGTTAGTTATTACAATTAGTATTTGCTTGACAAAAAAAAAAATATTAAATTAATAATTGTTTTCACTTCGAGGGGAGGGGGACAGCTGCCCCCACTGGATACGACCAGGTTGTGTTTTACCTACAATTCAAACTATACTTTATACCAGTACTTGAGACAATGCTGGAAAAATTGCAGATATCATAAAGTCTAAGCCCACATGGGTCACATGGCTAGGGAATGACAAAACAAGCATTATTTATTTTATAACTGAATGACAAGAAATAATTAGAATCTCAAAGTAGAAGAAAATTTTGTCTGCTAGTATAATTAAATAAAAATAAAATCATTGACTTGAGATAATTGATTATTCTTAAAAAGCTCTGTAATTAAAGTAGCACCAAAATTGGAGAATGACTCATATAATAACAATTAATTTTAGAATAATGAACATATAATCGGCTGAAACCATATGAACAAGATAGAAATAAATAAAAAAGTATTCTTTCAAAAATATTAATTCATATAGTTGACGTAGCTGTTTGATCTTATACAATTGAAAGCTAAAATCTAAATATTTATTATATAAAAAATCAATATTTGTTTGTTTGTATTTTATGCACATCAAAAGCTTTTTGTTAAATGTTCAGGATTTTCTCGGGAAGGTTATTGACTATTCCGATTTTACCGGTAAAAAAAGTTATTAACAAAAGTTTTAATTTGTTTATTTAGATCTGGTTTGTGCCCTTTGGTGCAGTTTATAGAGCACCTAACCACTTCCAAGTTTCGTATTGAAGTTGTTTCTATATTTTTACCATATATCTTCATTATTAAATATTATTTACCGTTATAAACTAAATAGATATAATAAGTAGTTAATTAAATCATTAATCCAATTAGTAAATAACTACATATATTAATTTATATCAAACATACAATTTTATTCAATTAATCTATCTTCATGTCATCAATTATCTCTTTCTTTGATGGGAAAATTCAAGGAAGTCGGTCTGTGGATGCATTCTAGGAAATGGGATATCTGAATAGATTTTTAAATTGTAACATGCTATATTGAATTGCAACACGATTAAGCAAGAAGTATTTCAACTTCAAAAGGATTTTTTTTTTTGTTAGTTTTTTTTTATTCGATTCAACACATTCAGTGTATTTTAACTCGGACAGTAAAGTGGCGATTCTACTCGTTAACAATCTAAATAGCAATGTTGAAATTTATTTCATAAGTAAATTTTTATAGTTATCATGAAATATAATAACCCTAATTTTTTACTAATAAATCAGTTACAATTTAGCAATTGTCACAAGATTGCTGTTATTATCCGTTGAGGTACTGTAATATACCACTTTATATTACAAGACGGTTACAATAATGAACTACCTCGTTTATTTTATTGAAAAAATAATAAAATATGTAAATTAAATTATAGGATTGGTCTCACTCCTATCCAGATAAAGTCCTTAATGATTCACTTGCAAAGTCAAGCGTGTGGAAATTCTGGGAAAGAAAATATTATATGATGTGCTGTCATGACCATGACTGACTGATTCGAAACATCTTTTTATGTATCTTTATTATACCTTGTGAAAAATTCCGAAGGGATATTGCAAATATAATTATAACCATTTATTTCCAATTATACGATCATATAACACTTTCCTTATTATGAGTACAAGTAAAGTTAAATATATATTATCTCTTGAAAGGGAGGGCCGATTTTATTCCGTATGATTTCGACCCTGAAGCCTGTTTACCAAAAGCAGGCATCCTATAAGGGAATAAACTTGCATTATGTATCCTTTTTAAATTCCTTTAACTTTTCAAGCCTATAATAAATCTTTATGTAGAAGCAGAAAAAAAATGTGTATAGAAGAAAGCATCCTTTGCACATAAATCAGAAAGTATACGTTTTATAATTTATATTTATGTATGAATTGTTTTGTAATATTTGTTAGAAAGGTAATTAAATTATCTACAAAACAAAAAAATTGCCGTCTAAAATGGACAGCATGAAGCCAAGGTACGGGCGCACAGTAGTGAGAAACGATCGTCAGCGTGCTAAATTTTTTAATAATATTTTCAAGTGTAAAAACATAAATCTTAATTTTTCCATCATCAAAATAATTTTTTCCTCTAAAAAATGTGTTATTCTGATTTATTTAAGTTAATATGATTATTGTTCTCACCTTATTCTGGTTAAACCTTCCAAGAAGAACTCATACATCTTCATACATATCATATCTACGACTTCATACATCTCAATACGTCAATGAAACGTACACCAACGCAGCTCCAGTATTTTACAATTTTATGGGAAAGTAGTCTCAAGGTAAATAAAACTCAGTTTTTCTGGTCTATCAAAAATATGCTAAAACGAATTTTCCCAAGATTAAATCGGCTGTGGCCCAAAAAATAGAAAAAAAAATATTTCAAGAATCAAATCTACTTTTTAAAAACTGAAATTTGCACACTAACTTTAGTGGGTGTTGACTTGACAACAATATTTTTTGTTATATACCCCCAAGCAAAATAACAATAACCAGTAAAAACTCGCTTTTTCCCAATGCCAAAATAACGTCTGTAAGATAAGATCCACGGTTCACAAACATTGTTTGATGTGAGAAACAATTACGGTGAATTCATTTATAGGTATTTGAATGAAATAAACCACACCCTATTAAATGAACGGTTCATTTTTATTTTATTTTTGATAAAAGATAACGAGTTAAAAAGTAAAAAAAAAAAAAAATCATATTTCCATTTTTTCAAAAAGAATTTTCGTAAAGTGAAGAATAAAAAAAAATCTTACAAAACCTTATCTTCATTTTTAGTATGATTTATGTTATACATAACGATAAAATAATATACCTTTTATTATTAATAAATACATACATTTATTTTTACTAACGTAATATTAACTAATATATCATGCGAAATATTCACATTATATTATATTTAATATTCGAATTAAGCATGTTTATTATGGTTTAAAGATAATAATGAATATCTAAACAATGTTAATGATGAAGATCATCTTTAAATTTCTAAAATAAATAAATATTTATGAATCTATTTTTAAAATTAAAGCTAATAGCTAAACTAACACTCTAAATCTGTAGGGGAACCAAATAACACTAAAAATGGTTGAATGAATGAATGAATGAAGGGGACATATTTATTTTTAAAAAATATTAAAAATACAATTTTTTTTATTTATTATATATACATTATACTATTTGGTCAATTCTTTTCAAGTGGTCAATCATTTATCCTTGTCCACTGTAGGAAATATTCATGAATTGAAGATATATTTTTGTAATTCGAAAACGATATATAAAACATTGTGATTAATTTTTTTCAGTTTTTTAATGATGTATAGAGTTGGTAATCATGTGCGTTTTTAAAAATTACACATCACACTGGATGGTCCTACCTGTGTCTTTCAAAAAAACTTAATTGTTTTGAGCATATCCTGGCCTAAAAATCGAAGGTTTAGTGAGCATTACCTTACAAAATTACAGCTTAAAATTTTAGATATATTCTGTTTTTCAGTAGCAATAGTTTGCCGTTCTAATGAAAAAATTGAAAATTCAGTACATGTAGCAACAGAAAAATCTCTAAGGCATTACTACTTCGTTGCAAATTTCAACTTTGAGAATAACCTATAATATATTTTAAATTTTATTTCCAGGAGCACTCAACCGAAAACACATTTCATGAAAACAAGTACAGTACTTACTTCACTATTAGGAAACATGCAGATTGGCCAATATATAATTTTACATAATTACATATACAAAGTTTTGTAATTATCCTTATACCAACGAAAATAATACTAAATTAAAAAAAAAAGTAATCTAACTTTTAATCAATAAGCAAGTCCAAATAAAATAAAATCAATTTAATTATAAGATGTAAGCACATATTTCCATCATCTAACAACGAACTTTATTAGGCTGCTATAGATGTTTTATTGACTTTGCTTAAAAAAACAACAACAAAATCTTTATATTGACTAAAAAACTCCCAAGTTTATTCTTATAAAATTCTTATAAGAGTTTATAAGTATTCGAACGCAGCCTCTATTGGAAAATGTATTTTTAAAATGCTTCATCAAATATTTTATTTCATATAAGGTTTTTATCGAATTTGTAATATTGTTTGTCCATAATTGCAATTCACTTGTAATGTTAAAGTAATTTCCATCGAATTGAAGATCATTAATATTATAAGAAATTTTTTAAAATTGAAAGAGAAGTTTTTATAATTTCATAAGGTTTCCCAACAATATTGCATGTCTCATTTATTCATCTATCTACTCACTTTTCGTTTCTTTATTACGATGTAATATTTTAGTTAATCCAAATAAATAGCAACATACTTCAGCATTCTTCAATATTTCAAGTGGTCCCTGAATTGTGCTTAAGGCAAAATTCAAATGTAAGTATTGTAAATTTATAGTTTATTCTTAGTTACAGAAATAATTACTGAAAACCGATCTCTGTTTATAAAATCTAATATGTAATGGAAGAAATCCACTATTTTTTACACTTAAAGTTGGACTAGTTTCCCAGAAACCTTTTTTCTGTCGGCAATCTGTGGCTGAACCTAAGTTAATTGTATTGGGAGAGCTTGATATAAGGATATGAGAAGAACATTTGGCAGAAGATAAATTGTCTTTTACTTAGGAGAGTGAGTTAGTTGTCAGGTAGGCGTTGGCACCGCATCAGTTCTAGACTCGTTTATCAAACCTTAATGTCGTCTCCTTTAATTTAGAAATTTTCTTATTCCATTTAATTTTAGTTTCAATCGCGTCATCATAGTTTCGATAATATTATAACAATATTCAATAAAATAAAATGAGGTGTCAGTTGACAGGAACGAAATGAAAAAATCTGGAGCTATAAGTGCATCACACAAGTTTCACTCACAACCCTGCCTACGTTCCAAAATGTTTTGTGGATTGGTAGGCATATATTGAAGTAATCGATATTTTTGTGATTTTCGAATAAACAAAATTAGAGACCAGGGAAGGCGAAAATTGTGAACGTAAATTCGTATTTTTTTGTTAGAAAGATTGGTATTTTAGAATCTCTCGAGGAAAAGCGAATATAAAATTTATTTATTCCAAGAATACAACAGTTTAACAAAAGGCAACGAAGCCGTGATGCAATAGGGAAACATCGGGCGTCTAGGATTTTCCTGATAGAATCAGGTATTTCCATTCCCCCAATTTTTTCCTTATTTATTTATAAAATTCTTTAATATTTTGTATTCATTTATTGTATATCATTGCTAACGATGAGAATTGTAATTTTTTTTTTTCAAATAAATAAAATTTAGAAAGATTATTAAAGACAATTGTTATCTAAATCCTTCAGAATATTGAAATGAGGATAAAACCTAGCTTTTAGGGACCGTTTAATTTCACATTGCAATGGTGAGTTTAATCAACATTGTTAGAGACGTTTTCAAGAAAATTAGTAGCACTTAGTTCAGTCAATTTTATTAAAAAAATTTGATCACATTTCAAACATATACTGCCTTAATTATGTAATTCGATTATGTACGATTTCTAGTTTTTGAGCTAGGCTGCTCACAGGTAGGTCTGTGTGACCACTTTGCGAGAATGAGTTTTTGTATTCAGGGGATCACAAAACGAAATTGGAAAATTTTGCATGAGTGCAATACTTTCCCTTACTCCCACAGATGTACAAGGGTATCGTAAAATAAATAAATGTTATATTTTGCTTTTAGAAAAACGGAAAAAATTAATAATAAACATCAAAGGTATGTGAAACTCAATTTTATTTTTAAATGAAATTAGCTCTCCTATTCGTTTTGAATACAAAATTGTTAGACTCCAAAACTAACTATGCAAGTATATTCAAGGTCTATGAGAAGAGGATGGTTAGGAGTAAGATAAGTAAGGAACAAAATTAAGTAAAATCTCATTTTATTAGAGTCAAATGTCATTTTTCTATTTTTAGATACCAAACAATTATAATTTTTTATGGACCCCTCACTCTTAACAATATTGTGTAAACAGAAGAAATATTGTGAGTGGCTTCTCAACTGTGTTGAGTTGCTACTACCAAGCATATCGACCAGTCCAGTAGACAATATTAAAAGAGAATAGTCAAATACATTTTTCTATTATTATTTATTTTTTTGTTTCCCTCTTTGATTCATAAAGTTGAAAATGCCGAGCTAAGGTCTAATATAAATGATGCAGAATTCTCAGTGAGTCTAGAATAATGGTTTCCTCCCAGCTTTAAAACTGGTCCCATTCAACACTTAGCCTCACCGCAAATCATCTTTTATTAAATACCTTTATATATTTTTCTTGTAGGTAAGGAATATATTTTGTATAGAAGTATGTTTCTCGTATCATCATTTTCAAATATTATCGTGGGATCACTATGAATGCCACCTATTCAGTCACTGTAAGTACTAGGATGTCTAAAATCTTTGTAAAGCCATATCTGTGGAAGAAGGGTCCAACGTCACGGTGCGGCTGGCCACCGGTTCCCGGAACTTCGCCGAAGGGAGCGTAGTTCACATTTAATTTAAGTGCATTCATCCATTCCGAACCAGTGAGAACTTTCCTGCCATACATGAATCCATTTATATGTTTGATTTGAAATGGTGGAATCTGAACTGCTGCGACCATTGAACAACGGTTGTTTATTTCTTTATTTAAGTGTTTCGACCACTAGGGTCATTTACACTGAATTTACAAATTCAGTACATTACTATTGGCATATTTACACAGTTAAAAAGTGAGAAAGTTACATATAATTACAAAGTGAGAAAGTTAAAAATTAATAATTACTGTTACAAGTTACATTACATTACAATTTACAAATTTACAATTACAATTACTATTACTATTAAAAATTACATTACATTACAATTTACAAATTTACAATTACAATTACTATTACTATTACAAGTTACATTACATTACAGTTTACAAATTTACAATTACAATTAGTTAGACTATATGTGATAATAAAGTGTTCTGGACTTCCTCTTCCCAGCAGGTGCTAATTTCTGGACAGAAAATTAAGCCCTTGGAGTAGTTTAGCGAACGATGCAAAGTTAGCCTAACAGCAGATTGGTCATAAGTTTTTATATTAGATAAATTGAAATAATCTTTTTCAGAGTCTATCTCCATTATCAGTTTCCCATTTCTGGAGAAAGAGATTTT